>NC_044984.1:27452775-27693853 GCF_008728515.1 Papio anubis
CTCATTGGTAGCTTGATGGGGATGGCATTGAATCTATAAATTACCTTGGGCAGTATGGCCATTTTCACGATATTGATTCTTCCTATCCATGAGCATGGTATGTTCTTCCATTTGTTTGTGTCCTCTTTTATTTCACTGAGCAGTGGTTTGTAGTTCTCCTTGAAGAGGTCCTTTACATCCCTTGTAAGTTGGATTCCTAGGTATTTGATTCTCTTTGAAGCAATTGTGAATGGAAGTTCATTCATGATTTGGCTCTCTGTTTGTCTGTTACTGGTGTATAAGAATGCTTGTGATTTTTGCACATTAATTTTGTATCCTGAGACTTTGCTGAAGTTGCTTATCAGCTTAAGGAGATTTTGGGCTGAGACAATGGGGTTTTCTAAATATACAATCATGTCATCTGCAAACAGGGACAATTTGACTTCTTCTTTTCCTAACTGAATACCCCTGATTTCTTTCTCTTGCCTAATTGCCCTAGCCAGAACTTCCAACACTATGTTGAATAGGAGTGGTGAGAGAGGGCATCCCTGTCTTGTGCCAGTTTTCAAAGGGAATTTTTCCAGTTTTTGCCCATTCAGTATGATATTGGCTGTGGGTTTGTCATAAATAGCTCTTATTATTTTGAGGTACGTTCCATCAATACCGAATTTATTGAGCGTTTTTAGCATGAAGGGCTGTTGAATTTTGTCAAAAGCCTTTTCTGCATCTGTTGAGATAATCATGTGGTTCTTGTCTTTGGTTCTGTTTATATGCTGGATTATGTTTATTGATTTGCGAATGTTGAACCAGCCTTGCATCCCAGGGATGAAGCCCACTTGATCATGGTGGATAAGCCTTTTGATGTGTTGCTGAATCCGATTTGCCAGTATTTTATTGAGGATTTTTGCTTCGATGTTCATCAGGGATATTGGTCTAAAATTCTCTTTTTTTGTTGTGTCTCTGCCAGGCTTTGGTATCAGGATGATGTTGGCTTCATAAAATGAGTTAGGGAGGATTCCCTCTTTTTCTATTGATTGGAATAGTTTCAGAAGGAATGGTACCAGCTCCTCCTTGTACCTCTGGTAGAATTCAGCTGTGAATCCATCTGGTCCTGGACTTTTTTTGGTTGGTAGGCTATTAATTATTGCCTCAATTTCAGAGCCTGCTATTGGTCTATTCAGGGATTCAACTTCTTCCTGGTTTAGTCTTGGAAGAGTGTAAGTGTCCAGGAAATTATCCATTTCTTCTAGATTTTCCAGTTTATTTGCATAGAGGTGTTTATAGTATTCTCTGATGGTAGTTTGTATTTCTGTGGGGTCAGTGGTGATATCCCCTTTATCATTTTTTATTGCGTCAATTTGATTCTTCTCTCTTTTCTTCTTTATTAGTCTTGCTAGTGGTCTGTCAATTTTGTTGATCTTTTCAAAAAACCAACTCCTGGATTCATTGATTTTTTGGAGGGTTTTTTGTGTCTCTATCTCCTTCAGTTCTGCTCTGATCTTAGTTATTTCTTGCCTTCTGCTAGCTTTTGAATGTGTTTGCTCTTGCTTCTCTAGTTCTTTTAATTGCGATGTTAGAGTGTCAATTTTAGATCTTTCCTACTTTCTCTTGTGGGCATTTAGTGCTATAAATTTCCCTCTACACACTGCTTTAAATGTGTCCCAGAGATTCTGGTATGTTGTATCTTTGTTCTCATTGGTTTCAAAGAACATCTTTATTTCTGCCTTCATTTCGTTATGTACCCAGTAGTCATTCAGGAGCAGGTTGTTCAGTTTCCATGTAGTTGAGCGGTTTTGATTGAGTTTCTTAGTCCTGAGTTCTAGTTTGATTGCACTGTGGTCTGAGAGACAGTTTGTAATAATTTCTGTTCTTGTACATTTGCTGAGGAGTGCTTTACTTCCAATTACGTGGTCAATTTTGGAATAAGTACGATGTGGTGCTGAGAAGAATGTATATTCTGTTGATTTGGGGTGGAGAGTTCTATAGATGTCTATTAGGTCTGCTTGCTGCAGAGATGAGTTCAATTCCTGGATATCCTTGTTAACTTTCTGTCTCGTTGATCTGTCTAATGTTGACAGTGGAGTGTTGAAGTCTCCCATTATTATTGTATGGGAGTCTAAGTCTCTTTGTAAGTCTCTAAGGACTTGCTTTATGAATCTGGGTGCTCCTGTATTGGGTGCATATATATTTAGGATAGTTAGCTCTTCCTGTTGAATTGATCCCTTTGCCATTATGTAATGGCCTTCTTTGTCTCTTTTGATCTTTGATGGTTTAAAGTCTGTTTTATCAGAGACTAGGATTGCAACCCCTGCTTTTTTTTGTTCTCCATTTGCTTGGTAAATCTTCCTCCATCCCTTTATTTTGAGCCTATGTATGTCTCTGCGTGTGAGATGGGTCTCCTGAATACAGCAGACTGATGGGTCTTGACTCTTTATCCAGTTTGCCAGTCTGTGTCTTTTCATTGGAGCATTTAGTCCATTTACATTTAAGGTTAAGATTGTTATGTGTGAACTTGATCCTGCCATTATGATATTAACTGGTTATTTTGCTCGTTAGTTGATGCAGTTTCTTCCTAGCCTCGATGGTCTTTACATTTTGGCATGTTTTTGAGATGGCTGGTACCGGTTGTTCCTTTCCATGTTTAGTACTTCCTTCAGGGTCTCTTGTAAGGCAGGCCTAGTGGTGACAAAATCTCTAAGCATTTGCTTATCTGTAAAGGATTTTATTTCTCCTTCACTTATGAAACTTAGTTTGGCTGGATATGAAATTCTGGGTTTAAAATTCTTTTCTTTAAGAATGTTGAATATTGGCCCCCACTCTCTTCTGGCTTGGAGAGTTTCTGCCGAGAGATCTGCTGTTAGTCTGATGGGCTTCCCTTTGTGGGTGACCCGACCTTTCTCTCTGGCTGCCCTTAAGATTTTTTCCTTCATTTCAAGTTTGGTGAATCTGGCAATTATGTGTCTTGGAGTTGCTCTTCTCGAGGAGTATCTTTGTGGCGTTCTCTGTATTTCCTGGATTTGAATGTTGGCCTGCCCTACTAGGTTGGGGAAGTTCTCCTGGATGATATCCTGAAGAGTGTTTTCCAACTTGGTTCCATTTTCCCCCTCACTTTCAGCCACCCCAATCAGACATAGATTTGGTCTTTTTACATAATCCCATACTTCTTGCAGGCTTTGTTCATTTCTTTTTCTTCTTTTTTCTTTTGGTTTCTCTTCTCGCTTCATTTCACTCATTTGATCCTCAATTGCTGATACTCTTTCTTCCAGTTGATCGAGTTGGTTACTGAAGCTTGTGCATTTGTCACGTATTTCTCGTGTCATGGTTTTCATCTCTTTCATTTCGTTTATGACCTTCTCTGCATTAATTACTCTAGCCATCAATTCTTCCACTTTTTTTTCAAGATTTTTAGTTTCTTTGCGCTGGGTACGTAATTCCTCCTTTAGCTCTGAGAAGTTTGATGGACTGAAGCCTTCTTCTCTCATCTCGTCAAAGTCATTCTCCGTCCAGCTTTGATCCGTTGCTGGCGATGAGCTGCGCTCCTTTGCCGGGGGAGATGTGCTCTTATTTTTTTCATTTCCAGCTTTTCTGCCCTGCTTTTTCCCCATCTTTGTGGTTTTATCTGCCTCTAGTCTTTGATGATGGTGACGTACTGATGGGGATTTGGTGTAGGTGTCCTTCCTGTTTGATAGTTTTCCTTCTAACAGTCAGGACCCTCAGCTGTGGGTCTGTTGGAGATTGCTTGAGGTCCACTCCAGACCCTGTTTGCCTAGGTATCAGCAGCAGAGGCTGCAGAAAATAGAATATTGCTGAACAGCAAGTGTACCTGTCTGATTCTTGCTTTGGAAGCTTCCTCTCAGGGGGGTACTCCACCCTGTGAGGTGTGGGGTGTCAGACTGCCCCTAGTGGGGGATGTCTCGCAGTTAGGCTACTCAGGGGTCAGGGACCCACTTGAGCAGGCAGTCTGTCCCTTCTCAGCTCTCAACCTCCGTGTTGGGAGATCCACTGCTCTCTTCAAAGCTGTCAGACAGAGTCGTTTGCGTCTGCAGAGTTTTCTGCTGCGTTTGTTATTGTTTACTGTGCACTGTCCCCAGAGGTGGAGTCTACAGAGACAGGCAGGTTTCCTTGAGCTGCTGTGAGCTCCACCCAGTTTGAGCTTCCCAGAGGCTTTGTTTACCTACTTAAGCCTCAGCAATGGCGGGCGCCCCTCCCCTAGCCTCGCTGCTGCCTTGCCGGTAGATCACAGACTGCTGTGCTAGCAATGAGGGAGGCTCCGTGGGCGTGGGACCCTCCCGGCCAGGTGTGGGATATACTCTCCTGGTGTGCCCGTTAGCTTAAAGCGCAGTATTGGGGTGGGAGTTACCCGATTTTCCAGGTGTTGTGTGTCTCAGTTCCCCTGGCTAGGAAAAGGGATTCCCTTCCCCCTTGCGCTTCCCAGGTGAGGTGATGCCTTGCCCTGCTTCAGCTCTCGCTGGTCGGGCTGCAGCAGCAGACCAGCACCGATGAACCCAGTACCTCAGTTGAAAATGCAGAAATCACCGGTCTTCTGTGTAGCTTGCGCTGGGAGTTGGAGACTGGAGCTGTTCCTATTCGGCCATCTTGCTCCGCCCCCCATGCTGGATTATCTTTTTGATATGTTGTTGGATTCGGTTAGCTAGTATTTTGTTGAGGTTTTTTGCGTCTGTGTTCATCAGGGATATTAGTCGGTAGTTTTCTTTTTTGGTTATATCCTTTCCTGATTTTGATTTTAGGGTGATACTGGCTCATAGAATGATTTAGGGAGGGTTCTATCTTTTTCTGTCTTGTAGAATAGTGTCAATAGGATTGGTACCAGTTCTTTTTTAATGTCTGGTATAATTCTGTTGTGATTCCATCTGGTCCTGGACTTGTCTTGTTGGTAATTTTTTCTATTACCCTTTCAGTCTCACTGCTTGTTATTGGTCTGTTCAAAGTATCTAATTCTTTCTGATTTAAGCTAGAAGGGTTGTATCTTTCCAGGAATTTATCCATCTCCTCTAGGTTTTCTGGTTTATGCACATAAAAGTGTTCATAGTAGCTTTGAATTATCTTTGTATTTCTGTGATGTCAGTTGTAATATCTCCCATTTCATTTCTAATTGAGCTTATTTGGATGTTCTCTCTTCTTGGTTAATCTTGCTAATGGTAATTCAATTTTATTTATCTTTTCGAAGTACCAGCTTTTTGTTTCATTTATCTTTTGTATTTGTTTGTTTGTTTGTTTGTTTCAATTTCACTTGGTTCTGCTCACATTTTGGTTATTTCCTTTCTTCTGCTGGGTTTGGGTTTGGTTTGTTCTTGTTTCTCTAGTTCCTTGATGTGTGACTTTAGATTGTCTGTTTGTGCTCCTTCAGACTTTTTGATATAGGCGTTTAGTGCTATAAACTTTCCTCCTAGCACCACCTTTGCCATATCCCAGAGGTATTGATAGGTTGTGTCACTATTGTCATTCCGTTCAAAGAATTTTTAATTTCCATCATGATTTCACTGTTAGTCCAATGATCATTCAGGAACAAGTCATTTAATTTCCATGTATTTGCATGGTTTTGAAGGTTCCTTTTGGAGTTGATTTCCAGTTTTATTCCACTGTGCTCTGAGAGAGTGCTTGTTATAATTTCCATTTTCTTAAATTTATTGAGGCTTGTTTTGAGGCCTGTTGTGTGGTCTATCTTGGAGAAAGTTCCATGCACTGTTGATTAGAGTGTATATTCTGTGATTGTTGGGTAGAACATTCTGTAAATATCTGTTAAGTCCATTTGTTCCAGGGTATAGTTTAAATCCATTGTTATTTTGTTGACTTTCTGTCTTGATGATCTGTCTAGTGCTATCAGTGTAGTATTGAAGTCCCCCACTTTTATTACGTTGCTGTCTATCTCATTTCTTAGGTCTATTAGTAATTGTTTTATAAATTAGTAATTGTTTTATAAATATGCATATATATGTATATGCACATATATATATGCACCTAACATTCGAGCTCCCCAATTTATGTATTTATGATTTTGATATTTTCCTGTTGGACAAAGCCTTTTATCATTATATAATGTCCCTCTGTCTTTTTCAACTGCTATTAAAGTTTGTTTTATGTGATATAGGAATAACTACTCCTGCTCACTTTCGGTGTCTATTTGCATGGAATGTTGTTTTCCATCCCTTTACCTTAAGTTTATGTGAGTCCATATGTGTTAGGTGTGTCTCTTGAAGGTAGTAGATATTCAGTTGATGAATTCTTATCTATTCTGCAATTCTGTATCTTTTAAGTGGAGCATTTAGGCCATTTATGTTCAATATTAGTATTGAGATGTGAGGTACTATTCCATTCATCATGCTCTTTGTTGCCTGTATACCTTGGTTGTTTTGTGTTTTTCGTTTTTTTTTTTAATTGTATTTTTGTTTTATAGGTCCTGTGAGATTCATGCTTTAAAGAGGTTCTGTTTTGATGTGTTTCCAGAATTTGTTTCAAGGTTTAGAGCTCCTTTTTGCAGTTCTTGTAGTGCTGGCTTGTAGTGGCAAATTTTCTCAGCATATGTTTGTTTGTCTGAAAACGACTGTATTTTTCCTTCATTTATGAAGCTTAGTTTTGCTGGGTTCAAAATTCTTGGCTGATAATTGCTTTGTTTGAGGAGGCTGAAGATAGGGCCCCAATCCTTCTAGCTTGTAGGGTTTCTGCTGAGAAATCTGCTGTTAATCTGATTGGTTTTTCTTTATAGGTTACCTGGTGTTTTTGCCTCATAGCTCTTAAAATTCTTTCCTCCATCTTAACTTTAGATAACCTGATGACAGTGTGCCTAGGCAATTATCTTTTTATGATGAATTTCCCAGGTGTTCTTTGAGCTTCCTGTATTTGGATGTCTAGTTTTCTAGCAAAGCTGGGGAAGTTTTCCTCGATTATTCCCCCAAATATATTTTCTAAACTTTTAGACTTCTCTTCCTCCTCAGGAACACCGATTATTCTTAGGTTTGGTCATTTAACATAATCCCAGACTTCTTGGAGTCTTTGTTCATATTTTCTTATTCTTTTTTCTTCGTTTTTGTTGGATTGTGTTAATTTGAAAACTTTATCTTCAAGCTCTGAAGTTCGTTCTTCTGCTTATTCAGTTCTATTGCTGAGACTTTCCAGAGCATTTTGTATTTCTGTAAGTGTGTCCACCATTTCCTGAAGGTTTAATCGTTTATTATTTATGCTATTTCCTTGAATAGTTCTCCCTTCACTTCTTGTATTATATTTTGGATTTCCTTACATGGGGCTTTGCCTTTCTCTGGTGCCTCTCTGATTAGCTTAATAACTAACCGTCCGAATTCTTTTTCACGTAAATCAGGGATTTCTTCTTGGTCTGGATTCATATTTGATGAGCTAGTGTGATTTTTAGGGGGTGTTAAAGAACCTTATTTTGTCCCATTACCAGGGTTGGTTTTCTGGTTTCTTCTCATTTGGGTAGACTCTGTCAGAGAGGTGGTCTAGGGCTCAAGGCTATTGTTCAGATTTTTTTTCCCACGGGATACTCCCTTAATGTAATACTCTTCCCCTTTCCTAGGGATAGAGCTCCCTGAGAGCCGAGGTGTAATGATTGTTATCTCTCTTCTGGATCTAGCCAACCAGCAAATGTATCAGGCTCCTGGCTAGTACTGGAGGTTGTCTGCACAGAGTCCTGTGATGTGAATCATCTTTGGGCCTCTCAGCCATGGATACCAGCACCTGCTCTGGTGGCGGTGGCAGGGGGGTGAAATGGACTCTGTGAGGGTTCTCAGCTTTGGTTGATTAGTGCGCTATTTTTGTGCTGGTTGACCTGCTGGGGGGTGGCACTTGCAAGAGAGCATCAGCTGTGATAGTATGCGGAGGAACATTTGGTAGGTGAGGCCCTATAACTCCCAAGAGTATATGCCCATTGTCTTCAGTTACCAGGGTTGGTAGGAAAGGACCATTAGATGGTGGCAGGGCTAGGCATGTCTGGGCTCAGACTCTACTTGGGCAGGTCTTGCTGCAACTGCTGTGGGAAATGGGGGTGAGGTTCCCACATCAATGGAATTATGTTCCTAGGAGGATTATGGCTGCCTCTGTTGTGTCATGCAGGTTGTCAGGAAACTGGGGGAAAGACAGCGGTCACAGGCCTCACTCAGCTCCCATGCAACCCAAAGGGCTGGTCTCACTCCCACTGTGTCACCCCGCCAAGAGCACCCAGTCTGTTTCCAGGCAGTGAGTGAGCAGGGCTGAGAACTTGCCGCAGGTTACCCACCTCTCAGCTGTGAAAGTAAGCAGGGCTTTCCTTCTTCCCCCACCTGTGGAGTCTGCACACTGGCTTCATGCCCTCTTCAGAGTTCTGGCCAGGAGACTTCTTAATCAGTTCAAATTGTTGCAGAGTTCGCAGAGTTCCACTGGAGGTTTCCTTTTCCCTGTGTTTTCTTCCCAGTGCCTCTGGAAGCCCTCCTGAAGGACCCCTGTGAGGCGAGGCAGCAATGCCTTGCTAGGGGACCCTAGCAAGCCCACTGGGCTTTGTGTGCTGCTTCCTCTACCTCTGTATTTCACTCGGCTCTCTAAATTGACTCAGTTCCAGTTAAGGTCAGAATCTTCTCCCATAATCTAGAGCTTCAGGTTCCCCAGTGTGGGGGTGTATTAAGGGGCAGACAATCTCCCTTTCCAGCTTCCACAGTTTGGGCACCCACAGTATTTGGGGTATCTCCCAGGTCCTGCAGGAGCAATCCACTTCCTTCAGAGGGTCTGTGGGTTCTCTTGGCTTTCCTAATGTATTCTTGCACTTGTTCTGAAGCAAAAGTTCATGATGTGAGCCTCCACATGCTGTTCTATATGTCCAAGTGGGAGCTGCAATCTAGTCCTGCCTCCCATCTGCCATGATCTGTGTTTCACCCCACTGAAGGTTTTTGAGCAGGAGTAGCTAAGTCTCACATTTGTGACTTACGCAGAGGATGGTTTAGGGGTTTTTTATGTTTGTTTTTTTAGAGACAGTGTCTTGCCCTGTCACTCAGGCTGGGCGATCATAGCTCACTTGAGTTTTATTTTTTGATATTCTCAAAATTATAAACAACTTAAATGTCTATCAATCAGAAACTAGTTAAATGAACTATATTACAATGGAATACTATGCATCCATTAAAAGAATGATATTTATCTATATTTGTTGATATAGTTGCAAAATCACCTGAATCATATGATCCTGACTATTGAAATATATTTTGCTATATCTCTTTCTTTGTGTGTATGTGTATAAAAGTATATTTAAATAAGCAAAGGAAAGATGGTTGATGCTCTTCTCGGAGAGGTGGGATTGTGAGAGATTATGCTTCCTACTTTGTAATACTTTGTTTAAACATATGACATACTGATTATGTCTTACCTCTAAAAAGAGAAAAACAATTTTAACAGATGGTGGTTTTGTGTTTGTTTCTTATATGTCTAGTGTTTTGCTGTTTTTCTTTTAAATTTTAAGTTTATTCAGAATCCTCCGCAGAGCTTTGCTTAGACCAGCACACAGGTTTGACTTGAGTATAACAGACAGATGTAGCCTAAGAGTTTGAGCCATGTCATGCATGAGGGGACATGATGACTAGTGAAGTCAGTACCAAAACTGGCAGTGGTATCAGGTCAGAGAGAGTTCTTCAGCTGAGTTTTCTACTCATTCATCTAGGGTAGTTTTGTAGCTTTAAGAGGACTAGAGAAACATTTACATTGAGACATCAGGAGCAAGTTCACACTGCTCAACCCACAGGATTAAGAATGAGATTTATGTAAAGTGAATAGGGTTAGATGAGTGCTTGTACTTGGTCCTCCCTTTTTTCTACTTGCCGAAGAAGCGCTTTGAGATGGGGGATGGGAATGTATGTGTAGACAAGGGCATATTTTTCAGTGAGACATGATAGGATATATTCTTCAGTAGAATGAAGTTAAGAAGAAAGGCGAATCTAGTTACTAGTGGTTTGTTGAAATAAAACTAATTTGGAAAATAATTTGTTTCTCATAGATATCTCCATCAATTATTAATTTTCCATATATGTCTTTTTCTCAATCTGGCTTTTTCATATATACCAAATCCCATAAAAATTGAAGTTATTCTTTCTGACTAGAAATCAGAGAAAATCTATTACCTCTTGCAATTTAGGTGAGTATTGATTTACTGCAACAGTCAGATGAACTGGAGATAACATTAATACCCTTATGAAATGAAGAATGCTAAGAAATACTACTTAATTAGAAACTGTGACAGATTGTATTTTCCAAAGATAGCCATGGCAGTGTCTTCAGTCCCACATTCTCTCTGTCAGTAAATAGCATCTATTTCCCTTCCCCTTGAATATGGGGCTGAACTTTATGCCTGTCTCAGCAAACTGAGTGTGATGGATGTGACACTGCATGACTTAGAGGCTAGGTCATAAAAGGCAATAAGGCTTCTACCTACCTCTTTTTCTCTCTGAAAACACTCACTTTTGGAACCAGCCACTATGCTGTGAGAAAATTCAAACTAGCCTATGAAAGAGGATCCACATGGGTTGGCCCACGTGGAGATGAGCTGAGGTCTCTAACCTTCATCCAGCATCAACTACCAGAGGAGAGAGTGAACGAGCCTTCGTATGATTCTAGCTCCTAGCCTTTTAGTCTTCCTACTGAAGTCCCAAACATGGAGCAGAGACAAGCTGTCCCAGCAGCGCAGTGTTCAAATTTCTAACCACAGAATTTGTGAGCATAATTAGTAGTTATTTTACACCACTGAGTTTTGCAGTAATTTGTTTTACAGCCATAGTAACTGGTACAGGGCCATTTCTCCTATATTCAGAGTGGATGAGGATGTATTAGCAGAAAAGAACACGGTTCTTTTTAAGAGATAATTTTATATCTTCATGGTGTGGCTTGGATTCAACGAGTAATTTTAAAAGATATTTGTAGCTAATATTTTGTTTGAAGTGCACAAAGAAGAGTAACCAGAGGACTGGTTATTTTAAAAACTGCTGAATAAAGCAGTTTTTCAGTGACCACTGAAAGGAGTCTCCTTTAGGACCAATTAAATACCCCTTGAGTGCTGTGATTGTGTCCCCAAAAAGCATATGTTGGGAACTTAATCCCCAATGCAGCAGTGTTATGCCAGTTACAAGAGGGCTCAAGGCTCTCTCTCACCTTCTCTTTACCCTGTCTTTACCCTTCCACCATGGGATATCACAGCAAAAAGTCCCTTACCTCCAGAACCATAAGCCAAGAAATTTCTGTTCATTATAAATTACCCAGTCTCAGGTAGTCTGTTATAGCAACACCAAACAGACTAGGACGTTGAGATTTTAGGTTGTTTTACGATTTGGAATGTTATCCAGACTGATAGACCAATCCAGAATATTGTCCTGTGTGCTTTTCAGAGATATTTCAACATGGCATTAAATAATTCTTCCAGTTTCACAAACACAGAATTGGTAAGGCCATGAAGAAATTAGGTGAAAGCGCTCAGTACTTTAAATAGATCTAACGAAGTTTGGAAAATGAATGATCCTGAGTAAATGAAGATTTTATGATAAAAATTAAGACGCTTGACAAATTATCAAAATTTTTTATAAATTTCAAAATGTATGTAAATTTCAAATAATCTCATATATTATTACTAATTTTGTTTTCCCCTATTCAGGTTGATTATATGTGTGTACCATAAAAATAAAGGCATCCTGCTATCTATCATTTACTGATGCAGACCTCTTTTTCATGTGATATTGTATTTTATTAATAGATAGTGTAAAATTTAAAGAGTACCATCATTCATGTACTGAGTATGTTGAAAAATAACTTGCAGTTTCTTTTAATTGTTTTCTGTCATTTGCACACATTATTTTTGATGGCAGAGTATCATTTGACTTCTGAAAATTTTGAAAATACCTTTAGTTTTTTGGAACAATTGCTAAAATAGTTAGTAATTGTCTCTTCTATTTTTGTTCTTTATTCAGTAAATTCAGCAAACATTTAATCAGCTGCACCATGTGCCAGGTACTGCTCTAGCCCTTGGAAATACAGAAGTAAATACATCAGAATCCCTGCGTTTCTAGGTTTTTCTTAGGGAGCTTATATTTTGGTGGGGTATGGAACTGACAATCAAGTATGATATTTTGGGATAGTAAACAGCATAAGGAAGGAGCAGGGTAATAAATTAGTGATGCAGATGAAGAGCTGGGGTGCTATTTTAGATAAAGTGAGTGAGATCAGGCCTCAGAGATGAACTGAATTGACACTTAAAAAGACGACTTGAATGTAGACAGTGTGATCAGTCATGCAGCCATTTTGAAGAAGGAAGTTCCTTATAGAGGGCACACCAAATACAAAGCCTGACTGATAAAGAAGAGAACCTTTGAGAAAAGGAGAATAGGATGGCTGGAGTTAAATGAGCAAACGGAATACCCTTACAAGATGAAGTAAAAAAAGTGATGGCCCACAAGGAAACTGAAAAATGTGATTGAGATGGAGGGGTGAATATCTCTATCAAATATTGCTAATGTGTCTAGTAAAATGTGGATTTACAATGGAGCAGTCGTTAATTCATGTAGTATCTTATTATCTCACATTGAAAGGACTCTCAAAAAATTGTAATTTAATGCCTAAAAGGGATTACTGTATTTAAAGTCATAGCAATTATTTTTAGTTTTTAAATATCTATATACATTTCAGAGAAGTAAATAGATGACAGCTAAGTTTTATACATAAGCTATATTACAAGGTTAAAATGGGAGAGACAGGGATGAATACAAAAGTTTGAGGAAAGAGAAGGAATGATGTAAAATTTTCTAGGTTTCAGAGAATATGTTTATATATTTTTAAAATAGGTGATGGTTAGGCATACATAGGTTATACCAAAAAGAGTAACTGTTCTAGTTATTATGTCAACAAGCATAGTACACAGGAAACTCCATCTTTTATAACTAGGAAGCTTACGATAAATTTTTAGATGGCAACTTAAAAATATGTGAGGGTCATACAAGACCGAATATTTGAAGACCACTGAATTAAACCAATTTGAGAACAGTATCAAGGATTTGTAATATATTGGTTTATAGTTTTCTCTATTTCATATGATGTATTGTACCTCTAACTTTTATCAGCCATGAAGAAAATGGGTATCATTGGCCATTGGTCCAGGAAAATGATATTAAGATGGATCAGTATAAGGTCTGTTTGAACCCGTTTCAAAACACCAAAAAGTTCTATGTCTGAAATCAGTAGCATAGCCATAGTTAGAACATGTAAGTGTCTAGATCCAAAGTCTGACCTCATACTTCTACAGGTATTTTAGTGGCATCCCCGTTGCAGTGTACACTTGGATAACTTTTTTTAAAAAGAAAATTATTCTCCCTTCACCCTTATTAATATTACTCTCTAACTTCAGTACATTAGAAATGATGCTTGGTAAAGATTGGTAACATAAAATATTTCAAGTAACTTTCAGCAGATTTTATTCTGAACTTTGTTCTCACCTATAAAACATATGTGGGAAATGGGCTGGGCATGATATCTCACGCTTGTAATCCCAGCACTTCGGGAGGCCAAGGCAGGTGGATCACGAGGTCAGGAGACTGAGACCATCCTGGCTAACACGGTGAAACCCGTCTCTACTAAAAAATACAGAAATTTAGCCAGGCGTGGTGGCGGGCACACGTAGTCCCAGCTACTCGGGAGGCTGAGGCAGGAGAATGGCAGGAACCTGGGAGGCGTAGCTTGCAGTGAGCCGAGATCGAGCCATTGCACTCCAGCCTGGGCAACAGAGCAAGACTCTATCTCAAAAAAAACGCAAAACACAACAACAACAACAACAACAACAAACCATATGTGGGAAATGGAAAGTTTTATCTATTGAAATAACATTTTAGAATGCAGATAATGGCAAAGGGACCATTTCTATAGGAATTATTCACAACAATTTGCTTGTTTGGGATAACTAAAACTCAAATATAGTAGGCCAATGTTAGTTGACAAGCAAAGAGAATGACTGAAATAGAAACAAAAGTTGCAGTAGCTTTTATGCCAGCCTCATAGATTCCATAGAGTTATGGCATTAACTTACAAAATTTCTATCTAAAGTGCCACCAATTGTGCTTTGTAAATGCCCCTACAGGTTGTAAATGAAAAGGACAGAAAGATCATTGGCCTTTTCTTGCTTTCATTTGTTTAACATCACTGCATTGTCTCATTTTATTGAAAAACCTAGCATTAAACTATAGCATGACCTAGAAATACGTTTCATCATAGAGAAATATAGTATACAATTAGGAGTATGGGATTTTAAATCAGATTTTCTGGATTAAAACCAAGCTTTGTTTTTTATTGGATGTGTGCATTTAGACAAGTACTTTCACCTCTCTGGGCCAGTTTGTTCTTCTGTATAATGGAGATAAAATACTGCCTACTTAATTTATGATTGTTATGAAAAATAAATGAGTTAACACGTGTAAGGTGCTTAGAACACTGCTTGGGATGTAAGAAATTCACTTTCAGCATTAGCTTTTAATGCTTTTATTATCATTGGGATGAATTTTCCTAAATGTATGATTTTGATCAGAATGTCTTTGGTTCTACTCATTCTTAAAGTATTTATTAATTTAAATACCTTTTTGTTCCAGAAGTGATTGTGGCAACTCAAAAAATATATACTGTTAAAACTGGTGAACAGAAAATGAGCATCAAAATATTGAGACTGAAACTGATATTCAGTATAAATATATATGCCATAAGATCCTGCCTATCAAAATTGTTTTGCAGAACCAGCTTGTTCTGGGGAAAAACTACTATCGTATTTTATCCGTGATATTTATAATTTTAAGTTGATTAGGAACCTTATATTTTTGTCACGACCAGAGTTAAATTTGTTGTTTTGGCAAAATTTCATTGCTGTAGTTTAAAATCCATCCCCATAATATATTTTTAACATTTTTAGGTGCTGTTTTTTTTCTTTTTCACTATTCTAGCTATAATTGCAAATGCTCTATGTAGCAGAGAAAAGGAAAAAAAAAAAAAAAAAAAGAGGAGGCACTTGCCCATGCAAGTTAAACAAATTTTCTTTCATACATATATGTTCAGGTGATAAGCATAGCTTGATCATTACAGTTTTCTTTACTCTTCATAGACTCTTAAGGTATTATAGGAAATTATTTTCCATTGGTTGTTTTCCAGTCTTCACATTAAAATTTCCAACTTTTTCATAAATTTTAGTGTCATTCACTTACTATTTTGAGCTTGTTCTCAACTTCTCAAGCTGATCATCTAAAAACTAAATTTTTGTTTTTGTTGTAACAGATATACACAGTGTAAAGGTGGTACCTTTATCATTTAGGATTTATATTTGCCTCCTTCTACTATAAACTAGACATAACAACAGCATAAGCAAGTTCAGAAGTAAACAGTTGAGAGCTAGTACAGAAGCTAAACAAAGTCATAAAAGGATTCAGAATCATTCTGTCTTTGTACTTTTTCTATTGTTAGCACTGACTTACATCATTAAGGCTACAAAAATGACTGCCGGAGCTCCAGCAAAGGTATTTGTGATGATTGGGGGAAGAAAAAGAAATTCAAGGAACAGAAGGGGAAAATAACAAATGTCTGTCCCACTTTTAGGGAGCACTGTTGATGATCTCGCCCAGTAACTGCCACTCATTTCTTGGCTATTTCCATCTGGGAGGAAGTCTTGGGAATAATGGCCTGCATGCATGCGCATTGTTTCTAAAATTAAATGGGAGCTCTATTGGTAAAGAAGAGTACATATTAGAGAGGCAACTGGCAGGTTTTACTATAATCCCTAACTTCTCATATCTTCTTTTTGATAGGTATTTAGTGTTGTTTTTCAACATCTACTTGAGAAGGTGCTATTGCCATTTTTAGGCAATAACATCCAAGTTTAGCTTTCTTAACTGAAAGCAAATCTCCTTTACTTGTTTACAAGAAGTAGGGATGTTGGGATTTTCTTACCTTCTTAGATCTAGGTGGGAGACAGCAGTGATTTTAAAAGTACTGACAAGGAGGGCGTTTTCCCGCTTTGTTCCCTCAGTAGGATAAATCTATTTTAAAATGTGCCAGATAGATGGTATTATTTGTTTGTTTGTTTGTTTGTTTGTTTGTTTAAGACTTCAGTGATTCATCACTGTAAAATCCTGAATGATGAGGAAGAGCAGCTCTTTTTATGTAAAAAGAGAGAAAAATGTCTGTTCACAGTAACTTTCATTTAATTAAGTGGTGCTTTGTTACCTTGGTTGAATTTTGAATACCAAGAATTAGAATTCCTAGTGGGAATCAGGCAGCTTTCACTTGTGTACTTAGCCAGTTTTATCAGTAGTGGAAATATGAAAGTAAGTAGGCAAAGATTGTACAAGCCTAGCAGGTAGCACAGGGTGAGATTTGTACTCCACATTGTCTTTATGCGTGTTTCTCCTTTATTTCATCATGAACCTAGAAAATAGTAAGTAGTCTGTTGTTTTCATATATAGCCACTGAGGTTACATATTCTTTAAGGCAATGATTTTTTATATGATGTATTTGATGTGCCAGGTTTTTTTTAAATGCTTCTGTTGCATTTTCAGGGAACCATTTGTATATTGCTATAAAGAAATCTTTCCGAATCTACTGTTTATTAAGAGAAGATAATTACATGGTTTAATGACTGCATCTACAGGGCTTTTGGCACCTTAACAGGTTTTTGCATTAGTGTAATGCAGTGCAAGAAACTCCTGCATATTTACAGCAAAACAGATATTGTGCCAAGGCCTCTAGCCATAACTGAAGTTCTTCTCTGAGAAGACAGTGTAGTATTATGGTTTGAAGAATAGATTTGAGTGTCATATGCACCTGAATTTCACTCCTAGCCCTGCTACTTGGGCACATCATAACCTCGCTAAGCCTTAGTGGCTTCATTCATATAGTTATCAAGAGAATAAAAATTTGATAATACATTGTAGATATCTCCAATGGTACTCTGTCCTTATTAATCCCCTGACCTTGAATTTGGGCTGGACTGAGTGAGATTGGGCTATAAAAAGATTATGGCTTCTGTCTTATGTGCTCTCTCACTGTCATGTTGCACTTTTGCTTTCTTTCATATTCTCTTGGATTGCTTACTTTGGGGGAAACCAGCTGCCATCTCATTAGGCAGGCTTCTGGAGAGGCTCACATGGGCTACATTGGAGCTGGATGTTTTGAGGCCTGTCAACAGCTACTGAGTGGATTTGGAAGGAGATCCTTCCCCAGTTGAACTTTGAGATGACTAGAGTTCCAGCCTACAACTTGATTACAACTTCAGTAAAGAACATGACCCAGAGGCACTCCCGTGACAGTGCCCAGTTTCTTGACCCATAGAAACTGTGAGATGATAAATATTTGTTGCTTTTCATTTTAAGCCCCTAGTTTTTGGGATGCTTTGTTACACAGCCACAGATAACTAATACAGCACATAAAGAGGTCACCTGTGCATAGCAGGGAGCAAATACTACCAATCAAGAAGTATTAACAGTATTCTTAAAACAAGAAAAGGTCAGACTTAATCTAGCATTAAAGGATTATTTGTAATGTAATATAAAGTAAGTTTCCATATGTGTGTGCAAAGAACTCAAGAATAAGACTTGTGGACAGTCTCTTGCTTGTTTCTGTAGATTGAAACACATAAAGTGAAATATCAATCATTTGAGAATTTAAAGATAGTATAGGAAGACAAGAACTTAAAGGTCATCTAATTCTTCTGCTAAGGTTAGGTTTAAATTGTTAAAGGTCAAAACAAAAGGAAGGATACGTAGTAATTGACAGATGTTGTTCTTTAGATTGAAACAATAGGATTCCTAAAATCTATAAAAGTTGAATCGATAAAAATGCAACAGAAGTTGTGTTTGTTACTTGAGCAGTAACCTGAATGATATATTTGGGATCTCTGTGTTCATTTAGTTTAGAAAAGACTATCCAACACATTGTAATATTTTTATTATATCATGATCTTGAAAAAATGATATAGGTAAAGGTTTTTCATTGTTTTGGAGCATGTAATCAAATTATGTTAAAAAACTTTATGTGGCCTGTCATATTAAAATAAGTTAGCCTGCCTTGCCAGAATCAATTCATCTTATATTTGAGATAAAGTATTTATTTACCATTGAACTCTATAATGTGGAACATATTTATTAATATTTTATATATTAATAAATATAACCTTATGGATCAGAGCCCTAAGATAGGATTTCTGTGCAACTACTATACAATATTATCCACCTTTGCTTTTCTCTGAAATTCTAAATCTATGGCTTTTGTTTTTTAAGTTGTTTTTGAAGTTTTTAGATTTTCTTTGGAAGCTGTCGGAAACAGTTGTTACCAGAATTATTTTCTTTTCAAATTCATTAAACTTTACATATGGAAAGTTATAGTAGATTCTGTCCAGATGATTTCTTGAAGAGAAAAAATGAGTATTTCCATTTCCCAGTGGATTTGGATTATATGGTAGTTTGGGATAAAAAGGCAGAACTATGCAAATATGTAGAACTTACTTTAGATGACTCAAAACAGAGAATTTACTTACCAGGCATCTTAAAGCAAAACAAAGCAATTGTTATTTAGTTGTGGCCAATAGGGTTTAAGACTCTTTATACCCGTTTTTCATGCTCTAAAAGAGCATCTGTGATTCATCTTTTGCATGCTGGGAAGTTAACACAGCTTCTTTATATGTTGACATTTTTGAACTATCTTTTTTTTTTTTTTTTTTTTTTTTTTTGAGACGGAGTCTCGCTCTGTAGCCCAGGCTGGAGTGCAGTGGCCGGATCTCAGCTCACTGCAAGCTCCGCCTCCCGGGTTTACGCCATTCTCCTGCCTCAGCCTTCCCGAGTAGCTGGGACTACAAGCGCCCGCCACCGCGCCCGGCTAGTTTTTTGTATTTTTTAGTAGAGACGGGGTTTCACCGTGTTCGCCAGGATGGTCTCGATCTCCTGACCTCGTGATCCGCCCGTCTCGGCCTCCCAAAGTGCTGGGATTACAGGCTTGAGCCACCGCGCCCGGCCTGACATTTTTGAACTATCTAAATAGATAGATGTGGAATATACTCTAAAGTCAAGAAATATTCTCAAAGAATAGGAGACATCAATTCTGAATTGGAAGTCTTCATGGAATGTGAATGATGGCTTTGAATGTTCTGGTGAAGAGGTTAGGCCTAAATTTTCCGAAGTTCAGGATTGAGGCACCCAGCATTGCCTTAGTTCAAACCACTGCCCAGATTATGTTGAATATTTTGGAGTCTGAATTATTCTTAACATGTGTTTTGTGTAAAACTATTATCCTGAAATTGGTTCAGAGTCTCTTTCAGTGATTCTGAGTTCATAGAAAGTGAACATTTTTAATCCTCCATTTCTCAAACTTACTTAGCTTAAAGGTATTTTTTTTTTATTTTTAATAAGCAGAACACTTGCTGAACAGAAACGGCATTTTGTGAAGCACATTGTAAGAAACACTACTCCGATATGGACCTTAACAATCTGGAAAATAACCGTTTCCTAGGGCTACTGTGGCAATTTACAACAAACTGAGGGGCTTGAAACAAGATAAGTTTATTTTCTCACAATTCTGGGGCTCAGAAGCCCAAAATCAAGATGTCAGTGGAGCCATGCTCTCCAAGGCTCTAAGGAAAAGTCTGTTTCGTCCCTCTGTCTTAGCTTCTGGTGATTCGGCTTCCATCTTCACATAGACCTCTCCTTGGTATCTGTGTCTCTTCTTTTTTTTTTTTTTGAGAGAGAGAGAGGGAGTCTTGCTCTGTAGCCCAGAGCTGGAGTGCAGTGGCGCGATCTCAGCTCACCGCAAGCTCCGCCTCCCGGGTTCATGCCATTCTCCTGCCTCAGCCTCCCGAGCAGCTGGGACTGCAGGCGCCCGCCACTACGCCCGCTAAATTTTTTGTATTTTTAGTAGAGACGGGGTTTCACCTGTTAGCCAGGATGGTCTCGATCTCCTAACCTCGTGATCCTCCCGTCTCGTCCTCCCAAAGTGCTGGGATTACAGGCGTGAGCCACCACGCCCGGCCTCTGTTTCTCTTCTTATCAAGACACTAGTGATTGGATTTAAGGCCTACCCTAATCCGGTAAGAGCCCATCTCAATTTACATCTTAATTACATCAGCCAAAACCCTATTTCCAAATAAGATCACATTCACAAGTGTGGGGGTAGGACTTGAACATATCTTTTTGGGGGACACAATTGAACCCATTACAATAATTATCTGTTGAATCGTATATCCCACTGTTATAAGATCATGTGCTAGCAAGCTTGTGCAACCCGCCTTATTTTCTTGTTTTCATTCTCTTTTGTTTTGCTTTAGGCTTTTAGCAGCTTGAAGCCATGGTTTTCAGTTTCTGTTTCTAGTGATAAGCAGAAAAGAGCAATGAGGAAGGGACTTTACTGGCCCAACCAGAAATAGAAACTAAGAACCCGTGACTGTATTATCTTCCTTGGACATCCCTGAGTGTCCCAGGACTTAGTCCTGTAACCTTTTCTCTTTTATCCACATTCATTCCCTAAATATTTTATCTATGCTTTAAATGTCTTCTATATGCAGATGACTTCCACATTTTTATTTCAAGGCCTGATATCTCCCCTGAACTGCAGACCTTATATCTGATATGCCTAACATGTCTGATAGGTTTTGACAAATTTATCATGTCTAAAACAAAACAGTTTTCCTCTGGCCAACTCACTCCAGCTCTAGTCTATCATATCTCAGGATAGGGAACTATTATTCAAAGAATCACCTTTTATTTCTCTTTTCCTTTCATCTATACTTCCAATCTATCAGCAACTCAAGTTGGCCCTGTCTTAAAATCCTAAACCTGAACTGTTCTTAAACCACTACTAACAGCAGTCTGGTCAAATTTATATCTTTTCCAGACTAAATGTCTGCTAGATGGCTTTTCCTCTTCCACTTTTGCCCCACTACAGTGTGTTTTCCACATAATAACTTGTATGATATTTTTCAAACACAGAGCATGGTCATACTCCTGCTGAAAACTCTCCAGTGTCTTCCCATCAAACTGCAAACCTTTAGGGCCCTTTATGCTCTGGCTTCCATCTACTTCTCTGATCTCCTCCCCTACTAGTCTCCTCGCTAATTTTGCTGCAATCTTAATGGATTTCTTACCAGTTCTTCATCAAACCAAGTCTGAACCCCCCTTTTCGAGTTTTTCCTTGTGATTTCAGCTACCTTGAGAATTTCTTTCCCCATGTTTTTAGATAGCTCCCTTCTTGTCTCTTTTCAAGTCTCTTAATTACCACCTTCTCTAAGTGGTCTTCTCTAGTCACTTTACCCATGAGTGGATTTGCTGAATATCCATCCTAGCTTTTTGGAAAAATGAAATGATTTTTAAGCATTAATTTAAAATATGTAGGAGTGTAAGTTGGAAAAGTAACATTGATAAAGGTAGATGTAACATGTTCATGTTTCTTGGTATATTTTGTTGGTAGAAGCTCAAAACATTGAAAGTGCATTAGTACGTGTATTTGACACATAGACACAGACACACATACACACACACACACATATATATATATATTATTATACTTTAAATTCTAGGGTACATGTGCACAACGCGCAGGTTTATTGCATATGTATACATGTGCCATGTTGGTGTGCTGCAGCCATTAACTCGTCATTTACATTAGGTATATCTCCTAATGCTATCCCTCCCCCCTCCCGCCTCCCTCCATCCCACAACAGGCCCCGGTGTGTGATGTTCCCCCTCCTGTGTCCAAGTGTTCTCTTTGTTCAGTTCCCACCTATGAGTGAGAACATGTGATATTTGGTTTTTTGTCCTTGCAATAGTTTGCTGAGAATGATGGTTTCCAGCTTTGACCATGTCCCTATAAAGGATATGAACTCATCCTTTTTTATGGTTGCATAGTATTCCATGGTGTATATGTGCCATATTTTCTTAATCCAGTCTATCATTGATGGACATTTGGGTTGGTTCCAAGTCTTTGATATCGTGAATAGTGCTGCAGTAAACATATGTGTGCATGTGTCTTTATAGCAGCATGATTTATGATCCTTTGGGTATATACCCTATAAAGGGATTGCTGGATCAAACGGTATTTCTAGTTCTAGATCCTTGAGGAATCGCCACACTGTCTTCCACAATGGTTGAACTAGTTTACAGCCCCACCAACAGTGTAAGAGTGTTCCTGTTTCTCCACATCCTCTCCAGCACATGTTGTTTCCTGACTTTTTAATGATTGCTATTCTAACTGGTGTGAGATGGTATCTCATTGTGGTTTTGATTTGCATTTCTCTGATGGCGAGTAATGATGAGCATTTTTTCATGTGTCGGTTGGCTGAATAAATGTTTGCCTTTGAGACGTGTCTGTTCATATCCTTCGCCCACT
Organism: Papio anubis; assembly: GCF_008728515.1. NCBI lineage: Eukaryota > Metazoa > Chordata > Mammalia > Primates > Cercopithecidae > Papio > Papio anubis. Next base: position 27,475,123 of record NC_044984.1, read on the forward strand.
TTTTGAGGGGGTTGTTTGTTTTTTTCTTGTAAATTTGTTTGAGTTCTTTGTAGATTCTGGATATTAGCCCTTTGTCAGATAAGTAGCTTGCAAAAAATTTTTCCCATTCTGTAGGTTGCCTGTTCACTCTGATGGTAGTTTCTTTTGCTGTGCAGAAGCTCTTTAGTTTAATTAGATCCCATTTGTCAATTATGACTTTTGTTGCCATTGTTTTTGGTGTTTTAGAGATGAACTCCTTGCCAGTGCCTATGTCCTGAATAGTATTGCCTAGGTTTTCTTCTAGGGTTTTTATGGTTTTAGGTCTAACATTTAAGTCTTTAATCCATCTTGAATTAATTTTTGTAGAAGGTGTAAGGCAGGGATCCAGTTTCAGCTTTCTACATATGGCTAGCCAGTTTTCCCAGCACCATGTATTAAATAGGGAATCATTTCCCCATTTCTTGTTTTTGTCAGATTTGTCAAAGATCAGATGGTTGTAGATGTGTGGTGTTATTTCTGAGGGTTCTGTTCTGTTCCATTGGTCTATATCTCTGTTTTGGTACCAGTACCATGCTGTTTTGGTTACTGTAGCCTTGTAGTATAGTTTGAAGTCCGTTAGCATGATGCCTCCAGCTTTGATCTTTTGGCTTAGGATTGACTTGGCAATGCGGGCTCTTTTTTGGTTCCATATGAACTTTAAAGTAGTTTTTTCCAATTTGGTGAAGAAAGTCATTGGTAGCTTGATGGGGATGGCATTGAATCTGTAAATTACCTTGGGCAATGTGGCCATTTTCATGATATTGATTCTTCGTATCCATGAGCATGGAATATTCTTCCATTTGTTTGTGTCCTCTTTGATTTCCTTGAGCAGTGGTTTGTAGTTCTCCTTGAAGGGGTCCTTCACATCTCTTGTAAATTGGATTCCTAGGTCTTTTATTCTCTTTGAAGCAATTGTGAGTGGGAGTTCACTCATGATTTGGCTCTCTATTTGCCTGTTATTGGTGTACAAGAATGCTTGTGATTTTTGCACATTGATTTTGTATCCTGAGACTTCACTGAAGTTGCTTATCAGCTTAAGGAGACTTTGGGCTGGGATAATGGGGTTTTCTAGATACACAATCATGTCATCTGCAAACAGGGACAATTTGACTTCCTCTTTTCCTAATTGAATACCCTTTATTTCTTTCTCCTGCCTGATTGCCCTGGCCAGAACTTCCAACACTGTTGAATAGGAGTGGAGACAGAGAGCATCCCTGTCTTGTGCCAGTTTTCAAAGGGAATGCTTCCAGTTTTTGCCCATTCAGTATGATATTGGCTGTGGGTTTGTCATAAGTAGCTCTTATTATTTTGAGATACGTCCTATCAATACCTAATTTATTGATAGATTTTAGCATGAAGGGCTGTTGAATTTCGTCAAAGGCCTTTTCTGCATCTATTGAGATAATCATGTGGTTTTTGTCTTTGGTTCTATTTATATGCTGTATTAGGTTTATTGATTTGTGTATGTTGAACCAGCCTTGCATCCCAGGGGTGAAGCCCACTTGATCATGGTGGATAAGCTTTTGGATGTGCTGCTGGATTCAGTATGACAGTATTTTGTTGAGGATTTTTACATCGATGTTCATCAGGGATATCGGTCTAAAATTCTCTTTTTTTGTTGTTGTGTCTCTGCCAGGCTTTGGTGTCAGGATGATGCTGGCCTCATAAAATGAGTTAGGGAGATTTCTCTCTTTTTCTATTGATTGGAATAGTTTCAGAAGGAATAGTACTAGCTCCTCCTTGTACCTCTGGTAGAATTCAGCTGTAAATCCATCTGGTCCTGGACGTTTTTTGTTGGTAAGCTACTAATTATTGCCTCAGTTTCAGAGTCTGTTATTGGTCTATTCAGAAATTCGACTTCTTCCTGGTTTAGTCTTGGGGGGGTGTATATGTCCTGGAATTTATCCATTTCTTCTAGGTTTTCTAGTTTATTTGCGTAGAGTTGTTTATCGTATTCTCCGATGGTAGTTTGTATTTCTGTGGGGTCAGTGGTGATATCCCCTTTATCATTTTTTAATGTGTCTATTTGATTCTTCTTTCTTTTCTTCTTTATTATTCTTGCTAGCGGTCTATCAATTTTGTTGATCTTTTCAAAAAACTAGCTCCTGGATTCATTGAATTTTTTGAAGGGATTTTTGTGTCTCTATCTTCTTCAGTTCTGCTCTGATCTTAGTTATTTCTTGCCTTCTGCTAGCTTTTAAATGTGTTTGCTCTTGCTTCTCTAGTTATTTTAATTGTGATATTAGTGTGTCAATTTTAGATCTTTCCTGCTTTCTCCTGTGGGCATTTAGTGCTATAAATTTCCCTCTACACACTGCTTTAAATGTGTCCCAGAGATTCTGGTATGTTATGTCTTTGTTCTCATTGGTTTCAAAGAACATCTTTATTTCTGCCTTCATTTCGTTATGTACCCAGTAGTCATTCGGGAGCAGGTTCTTCAGTTTCCATGTAGTTGAGCGGTTTTGAGTGAGTTTCTTAATCCTGAGTTCTAGTTTGATTGCACTGTGATCTGAGAGACAGTTTGTTATAATTTCTGTTCTTTTACATTTGCTGAAGAGTGCTTTACTTCAAACTATGTGGTCAATTTTTGAATAAGTGTGATGTGGTGCTTAGAAGAATGTATATTCTGTTGATTTGGGATGGAGAGTTCTGTAGATGTCTATTAGGTCCACTTGGTGCAGAGCTAAGTTCAACTCCTGCATATCCTTGTTAACTTTCTGTCTCATTGATCTGTCTAATATTGACAGTGGGGTGTTAAAGTCTTCCATTATTATTGTATGGGAGTCTACGTCTCTTTGTAGGTCTCTAAGGACTTGCCTTATGAATCTGGGTGCTCCTGTTTTGGGTGAATATATATTCAGGATGGTTAGCTCTTCTTGTTGAATTCATCCCTTTACCATTATGTGATGGCCTTCTTTGTCTCTTGATCTTTGTTGGTTTAAAGTCTGTTTTATCAGAGACCAGGATTGCAACTCCTGCCTTTTTGTTGTTTTCCATTTGCTTGGTAGATCTTCCTCCATCCCTTTATTTTGGGCCCACATGAGATGGGTCTCCTGAATACAGCACACTGATGGATCTTGACTCTTTATCCAATTTGCCAGTCTGTGTCTTTTAATTGGGGCATTTCGCCCATTTATATTTAAAGTTAATATTGTTATGTGTGAATTTGATCCTGTCATTATGATGTTAGCTGGTTATTTTGCTCATTAGTTGATGCAATTTCTTCCTAGCATCGATGGTCTTTACATTTTGGCATGTTTTTGTAGTGGCTGGTACCAGTTGTTCCTTTCCATGTTTAGTTCTTCCTTCACGGTCTCTTGTAAGGCAGGCCTGGTGGTGACAAAATCTCTCAGCATTTGCTTGTCTGTAAAGGATTTTATTTCTCCTTCACTTATGAAAATTAGTTTGGCTGGATATGAAATTCTGGGTTGAAAATTCTTTTAAGAATGTCGAACATTGGCCCACACTCTCTTCTGGCTTGTAGAGTTTCTGCCGAGTGATCCGCTGTTAGTCTGATGGGCTTCCCTTTGTGGGTAACCTGCCCTTTCTCTCTGGCTGCCCTTAACATTTTTTCCTTCATTTCAACTTTGGTGAATCTGACAATTATGTGTCTTGGAGTTGCTCTTCTCGAGGAGTATCTTTGTGGCGTTCTCTGTATTTTCTGAATTTGAATATTGGCCTGCCTTGCTAGGTTGGGGAAGTTCTCCTGGATGATATCCTGCAGAGTGTTTTCCAACTTGGTTCCATTCTCCCCGTCACTTTCAGGTACACCAATCAGATGTAGATTTGGTCTTTTCACATAGTCCCATATTTCTTGGAGGCTTTGTTTATTTCTTTTTACTCTTTTTTTTCTAACCTTCTCTTTTTGTTTCATTTCATTCATTTTTCAATCACTGATACCCTTTCTTCCAGTTGATTGAATCAGCTATTGAAGCTTGTGCATTCGTCAAGTAGTTCTCATGCCATGGTTTTCAGCTCCATCAGGTCATTTAAGGACTTGTCTACCCTGGTTATTCTAGTTAGCCATTCGTCAACTCTTTTTTCAAGGTTTTTAGTTTCTTTGCACTGGGTTCGTAGTTCCTCCTTTAGCTCTGAGAAGTTTGATCGACTGAAGCCTTCTTCTCTCAACTTGTCAAAGTCATTCTCTGTCCAGCATTGTTCCATTGCTGGTAAGGAACTGCATTCCTTTGGAGGGGGAGAGGCGCTCTGATTTTTAGAATTTTCAGCTTTTCTGCTCTGTTTGTTCCCCATCTTTGTAGTTTTATCTACCTTTGGTCTTTGATGATGGTGACGTACAGATGGTGTTTTGGTGTGGATGTCCTTTCATTTTGTTAGTTTTCCTTCTAACAGTCAAGACCCTCAGCTGCAGGTCTTTTGGAGTTTGCTGGAGGTCCACTCCAGGCGCTGTTTGCCTGGGTATCAGCAGCGGAGGCTGCAGAGCAGCAAATATTGCTGAACAGCAAATGTTGCTGCCTGATTGTTCCTTTGGAAGTTTCGTCTCAGAGGGGTACCTGGCCGTTTGTGGTGTCAGTCTGCCTCTACTGGAGGGTGCCTCAACTCCATGCTGGGAGAACCACTACTCTCTTCAATGCTGTCAGACAGGGACATTTATGTCTGCAGAGGTTTCTGCTGCCTTTTGTTTGGCTATGCCCTGCCCCCAGAGGTGGAGTCTACAGAGGCAGGCAGGCCTCCTTGAGCTGCGGTGGGCTCCACCCAGTTTGAGCTTCCTTACCTGCTCAAGCCTCAGCAATGGCGGGCGCCCCTCCGCCAGCCTCACTGCCACCTTCCAGTTCAATCTCAGACTCCTGTGCTAGCAGTGAGCGAGGTGCCGTGGGCATGGGACCCTCCAAGCCAGGCACCGGATATAATCTCCTGATGTGTCATTTGCTAAGACCATTGGAAAAGCGCAGTATTAGGGTGGGAGTGACCGATTTTCCAAGTGTCGTCTGTCACAGCTTTGCTCCCTGATCCCTTGCACTTCCCGGGTGAGGCGATGCCTCGCCCTGCTTCGACTCACACTCGGTGTGCTGCACCCACTGTCCTGCAGCCCTGTCCGACAAGCCCCAGTGAGATGAACCCGGTACCTCAGTTGGAAATGCAGAAATCACCCATCTTCTGTGTCACTCACGCTGGGAGCTGTAAACTGGAGCTGTTCCTATTCGGCCATCTTGGAACCACCCCCACATATATATGTTTCAAAACAATGAATCAGATCTTTCTGGATGTGAATAGTCTTCTTAATAAACAGTCCAATTAAAATAAACCAGATGTGTTTGTAATTGACTTTGAATGTTGCACTTTAGACCAATGTGAATTCACCATCGTATTGCATTTTAATGACTGGCAAATAAAAAGCTAAGGTCAGGAGATGTTTTATGTTTCTTTTACTTTTGCTATGGCATGAAACACTCATGGAAGGGTAAATCTAATACATGAAATGTTAAAAAGACATCCTATTTCCCCCCGCAAGCTTAATAAAATTAAAAATTTTAATACGTAGTATGTTTCTAAAAGGCTTTCAGCAGTTATACCAGCAAACTGAAACCTAGATGTCTATTTCAGAAACAAGAATTTCCAGATTTTTTCAGATATCTGTAAGAGCTAAATATAAATTAAAGCAACAGAAAATGGAAGAGAAAACAAATCGGTTAGAGCTACACTATTATGAAGAGATTTTAAACCCCATATCAAAAATTTGCCACCACTACTCTGGACATAATTTTCATTACTATGTCACAGAATACAAATCTTTGATTCACTTTGAAATGAAAGCCACAAATACAGAACTAAGTCCCATGCCTTAAGGAGCAAAAAAGTTGAATGTTTTGCCAAAATTCTTCTTGCCTCAATAAAGGATAATAAGGTCATGCCTAATAAAACAGTAACTGTTGAAATTCAGGAATTTGCCAAGAACATCAGTTTGATGTATTTGTTTCAAAGAGAAGAATTCAACATCCTTGTAAGAGAAAGGTTATATGTGTTCCATCCCACAGCCATGATCTATTTACCATACCCAAGAAGGACCCACAAAAGTGGAAGCTCAGCTTTGTGATGGCCCAATCTCTATTTCCTTCCTCATACAGTATCAGTATCGCCTTGTTGCATCTTAAAGTATTGTGCTCCTGTTTATTTAAAGAATGCTTACTTTCAGAGCGTTCTGGGGAGGGAGTGTTAAAGATGTGAAGTGAGCCTTGGCAGCTGCCTAAAACCAAAACCTTTATGCCTATCATCATATAGTCAGTAATTCCATAGTGACATCTAATACAAGCAAGAGAAGTGTGTTGTATGTTTAAACAAATCTATCAAACTTTTTTTGTCCATATATATATATATATATATATATATATATATATATCCTCTTAAAACATTACAGAAATACTCATTTTGAATGCACAAATTCAGATTATTGTTACTTAGCAGCCATCAGAGGTTGAATGCTTTTTACACAATGTGAAATTGTGCCATATCCCCTCAAAAGAAAAGTTTCTCATTTATCTAGCTTCTAAAAATTCTAAGATATTAAGTCATATTTGTTTTCAATGTATCTCCTGATTGTTCTGGGAGATTTGTGAAAGATTTTGAATTGTTAAAGCTAGCACGTATATTACCTGTACACAAGTTATGAAGCATAATAGTAAAACAAACACCCATGAAGCCCCCTCTGAACGGAATTATGTATCTCATCCTGCCAGACTTCATCCTCCAAATACAACTCTCCTCAGTTCAGTTTTTATTGCATTGTTTACTTGCCTTAAAAAGGAATGGGTTTTTGCCTACTTGTATGTCTCAAGATAATATACCGCTGAGTTCTGCTTATATTTTGTGCCTATGATAAAAGAGGTATGAGACTATCTGCAGTCTGGTCACTTCCTTCTTAAACTCAGTTTTCTTACAAATGCCCACTAATTTATATACTTCTGAAATATTTTATATTGGCAATATATGATATATTAAGGTTTATTATAAAGCTGTAATAATTAAAATGCATTACATTTGTGTAGAGATAGGTGAATTGTCCAAGGGAACAGGATGGAGAGCCTAAAGACAGGTTCGTGTATATATGGAAAGCTGATTTATAATTAGAGGTAGCATTGCAAACTACATATTCTTTGGCTCAATTTCCTCAGGCTATACTAGCACACGTATACAGAGGTCTGTGTTGAAGGATGTTCATTACAGCCTTAATTATAATAGCCAAATAGTGTGAACAATCTTAATGTCTATGAATAGAATGCTTTAAAATATTAAAATGTCCGTTACATATATTATAACTATAAAATAAAACTATGCAACTGTTTAAAAGAAAAAACAAAAACAGGAGACACTGATCCTCTCATAACACTGCAGTTGGGACTGATAATATACTCTCTGGAAAGCAATTTGACAATATGTATCACAATTTACAATATGCAGATGTGACACTGACAGATTTCAACACCTTGAACATCTTTTGAAGGGTGTGCACTCAGGTTGTAAATGTTATTAGTTGAAAAACAACAAAAAGTTAGAATAAACTTGCCTGCCTGTCAATGGGAGAGTAACTAAATAAATTATGAAATACAGTTAAGCAATTTTTTTTAATGTGATAGGGAAAACTTCCAGTAATGACAGTGTAATAAAGTGATTGTGTGGACCCTCTCAAACTTAATAATTATAAGAATTATAAGATGTGGACCACATATTTTTTAAAACCCATCTTTAAATGCTTAAAAACATCCAAAAGTAGACAGAAATCACTGGAGAATGGACTGAGTATTGATGTATTCTTCTGTACTGTTTAATTTAGACCAAGTGCAAAATAATTTTAGAAGCCGGAAATACTTAGATTTCAATCTGTTTTACATATATTAAAATGAAACTTTTAAAACTATGACTTTAATCTCCCATATATCTTTTAGATTAGGTTAGCATGCTTTGGTTCTTAGCATTAAAAGTACATCTGTCATTTTCCAATAGATTGCCTTGATGATTGGGGTTATGTGTCTTGATTCATTCAATATCAGCAAATATTTACTGCTTGTCTAACATGTGCCAGACCCCACTCTAGATGCTAGGGATAAAGTAGTTAGCAAGACAGATAAGATTTCTGCATACCTGGGACTTACGTTCTAAGATCTCTTTTGTTTAATAGTCTTGTAAGCATAAGGCATGTATTCACCTGAAGTTATCATCCAGTAGAGGAAGAAGGAAAAAAAAACTGTGAGGAGAAATGATAATCAGATATCTTATTTCTGCATATAGAATAGAATCTCTGAATATTGGAATTGAAGGGATCCAGTATAGTTCAATTATTTTACAGGAGCATTTTGCTAAATATAGTGATTCTGTTTGATTAATTCTTAGAATATTTCAGTATTTTAATCATCCAGTTTTTCAGCCATTTTGAGTATAGTAGATTATGGAAGTACAATTTAATAGAGAATTATTGGTTGGGTTTGTCTTTGTGGGGGATGCAGGGACTTGTGAGAAGAATGTCAACTTTTTCATAAGTATGACAAGTATATTATGAAATGGAATTTATTTGTCTTTTAATTCCTCCATTGTTCTGTAACCTATAGGGAATGTGTTTTCCTAGTTTTGTTATTTTTACCCCATGGGCAAATTTTTTAGGGCCAAAAAGTTTGAAGCTTTTCTTCTTGTATTCAATAATCTTTACCATCCAGAGAGTTCTTTATTATATATAATCCAAATGATTTCCCTTACTAACCCTCTTGTTTAGTTTACTATACAAGTTCGCTATTGAAATATTAAAACATCTAATAAAACACCTCTACCTTAGCCGAGGGACAAGAACAAAAATAGTTTCAACAATATCAAATATATATATATATATATATATATATATATATATTTTTTTTTTTTTTTAAGCAGAGTCTCACTCTGTCACCCAGGCTGGAGTTCAGGGGCACAGTCTTGGGTCACTGCAACCTCTGTCTCCTGGGTTCAAGAAATTCTTTTGCCTCCACCTCCTAAGTAGCTGAGATTACAGGTTTGCACCACCATGCACAGCTAATTGTTTTATTTTTAGTAGAGACAGGGTTTCACCATGTTGGCCAGGCTGGTCTGAAACTCCTGACTTCAAATGAACCTCCCACTTCAGCCTCCCAAAGTGCTAGGATTACAGGTGTGAGCCTCCGCACCTGGCCTCAAATGTTTTTTGAAGCATACTTTTCCCCAGAACTTTCTCTAATTTCAGCAAATTGTTTATCTCCTCCACAGGGTTTATTTGTTCCACTAAACCCTATGCATGATGTGATTATGCTGTGTTTCTGTACTATGTATTTATTTTATTACTTGCATCTGTAATATATTTGTGGATGTTTGGTTGCGTATATACATTAAGAACTGGCATTTTAATACTTTTTTATGTTTTCTGAAAGCATTCTCATCAAATGTATGGTATTTCTGTAATAACTGAATAACAACATCAGTTATAAAACCATAATGATTTTATCATCTCATCTTAGATGATTTAGGCCAGAAAGAGTGACTATACTGTCATTCAGTTTAAAGTACTATTTGATTTCCTAAATTGTCTCATCTAGAAAGTTTTTTCTAGTGGGCTTCAGTGACATAATATTCTTTATCCTTCAACTAAGTATTTTTTTTCTCTTTCTCTCTCTTTTTAAAAAATTAAACAGCTCGATCAAGTCATCCGCCAAAGAAGCCTGTCCAGTTTGGAACTGTTCCTCTCCTGTGCACAGAAACAGTTAAGTGCTTTAATAGCTACGGAACCAGTTGACATTGAATAAAAAGAGCACAACAAGCAAACCCACACTGGCATTGGATACATCATATTACACCTTCAAAATACATGCTCTGAATTATAAAGATGTGTTTGTTTTCTTTCCGAATCATGTAGAATTGATTTCCAGTTCAAGGATAAACCAAAACAATATTTAGAATTATCAAGTGATCTAATTTATTTTCTTTTGGTTTCTTCTTTACATTTACTTTTATTTTAGTAGTAGTAGTAGTAGCAGCAACAGAGTATGATACGACCCAAAAGCCATTGTAAAGTGCCACATTATCAAAATTAATTAAGTAAACTTTATAGCCTGTGGTAGTCTATTATATATTATTTTGCAAAAGTAGTAAATATATTATTGTTTCATGATGACTCTTGATGAGATGCTAGAATGTAATCATACATTTATCTTATCTTGAGGATAGAAATAGCATGGATTTCAACATCACCTGTTTATCTGTATAATTGGAAATAAAACACCAATATGATAGAGAATCATTCCGGCATTACCTAACCTCTTTTCTGCAGTTGGATCTATGTATTTTCATTGGTCTACTGAAAACAATACAATTAAAAGCACTAAAGATTATTATATTAATTCAGCTTTGATCTGATATATCACTTAAAGGAGTGTGTGTGATATATGCCTGTTTCCTATTTCTGCTCTTTAAAGGCACTTTGAATCAATGAAACCATTAGTCTGCAAATCAAATTGTGAACTTAATCCCTATTTTTAGGAATTCAGGTTCAAGTACAGGATATATGAAATCTTTTCCCAGTATTTCAGAATGTATTTAATTCACAGGCAGTATACATCAATGTAAAATCATGAATATTTTTAATTCAAAACTAAAATGTCATTAATATGTATGTATGCAAATGTTTTATCTTATTTTCTGAAATGCATCTACTTTCTTGGGCTTTGTACTTTTTTGAGATTTCTCAGTGTAATAAAAAGAGCTCCCAAACTTATTTGGTTGTTACTTTTTGTTTTTTTAATTTCTTTAAAATATATATTTTTTTTTTACAATTTTTCTTTCTCAAGTTGAAATTTTCTGTCGTAGGTAGTTTTATCACACTACTCAAGTATTTTAAGAACAAGATTAGCCTTCCTTATAGACCTGCTTGGCCTTCTAGCCCTGCTAAATTTTAATTGTAGATCCTTAGACAAGCTGTCTAACCAATTTGAGTCTCAGTTTTCTCATTTGTGAGGTAGAAAGAGTGATTTTTATAGGCTATTTAAAAAATCTTGTAAAATACCCCATATAGTGCTTGCTGCTATAGCCTCCAATTTATAATAATTTCCCTTTCTCTAGAAATTAATCACAAAATACAGGTGTGGGTACCTACAAACAAGTGGCTAAAGCATAGCATTCTGCCCCTCTAACCTTGACTGACCGACCCGCACGTGAAGACCTGACCCCACATGGGGCTCCTATGAAAAATCTTATGGTGACATCACTTCAACTTCCTTACCATAGGGAGACAGACATGGACCCCTATTTCTGAGGTTAGAGGTTACCCCAACCCTTTTTTCCTGAGTCTCAGATTCTGTGAGATACCAGAATATTCTTCCAATATGTTAGCACCACTTACTTTTTTCCCTTAAGCTAGCCAGAGCCAGTTTCTATTATGTGCAACCAGAAAAATATTAACCCAGGCAGTCAAGCACAGATCCCAGCAAGTAATCCCTGGATACTTGGCACTTGTTAGTTCCTCATTTCCTCTACCATACCAATCCACATCCAAAATGGGAACACTCTTTGATTTATTTTAAGGAATGTTAAAAATATAACTGAACCAAAGCCTCTATTGTCTAACAAAGCCAAGTAAATCACAGATACCCAAAACTATGAACAAACAGTGCCCTATTTAAAAGCTTTCTGTCACTCAGAATCTTGAGTAGATGTTTAAACTCCGCTTTGCTGAATGCTGACTCACGTTCCATTTCAAAGTAGGCTTACTCAGTGATTGCTTTGAAATCAAAACCAGAACAATGTCCCTATGATTGGTGTTACTCTTCAGTGAGTCAGTTATCTATTATTATAACTTCTTTTTTTATCTGACAATTAAACTGAATGGAATCAGGAAATGTTCTCTATATTTAAAAGAGCAATACATCTGAATAAGTAAAACATGTATGTATAAGCCTGGAAAATATTTATAAAACTCCAAGAGAAAAGGAGACTTGCATCAAAGCACTTTGCCTCTAGTCTTCTGGTTACACACCAGTAAACAACTCTGCTGTATCTCCAAAGACTCCACTAACAAGAGGCAGAAAGCCAATGTGTTCTGAATCCACAGGCTCCTTACTTGGAGGCATCACCATCAGCATCATAGTAAGTGGAAGTTACCACTATTTATGAGAGCCCACAGTTGTGACTGCCAGGGGTTTTTTTTTAAGCCAGGGAAAACTAAAACTGTTCTCTGAATTTCACTGATAAACACATTTTTAACACACCCAGTCCCCCACAATGCACGAGCTACTTGCTCACCAATCATTGGTATATGTAAGTAGAAGGGAAAGAGCAGGTAGAATTTTCTTTGATCTGGTTTTGTTTTCTTATCCCCACCTTCCCAAGCACTCATTCTCAACAAGTTGCTTCCCCTTAAATTGTCCCCGTTCCCAGAGTCACTATATATTGAACTTTTCCTGTGGGGTACTTATATAATGAAATAATGTTTTAATTGTTATTTATAATTAATAATTTATGTTTTTATTTATGTCTTCCTCCTCCTAAGCAGAGAGACCACATCGGTTTTTTTTTTTTTTTTTTTTTTTTTGAGACTGAGTCTGGCTCTGTCGCCCAGGCTGGAGTGCGGTGGCCGGATCTCAGCTCACTGCAAGCTCCGCCTCCCGGGTTTACGCCATTCTCCTGCCTCAGCCTCCCGAGTAGCTGGGACCACAGGCGCCCGCCACTTCGCCCGGCTAGTTTTTTGTATTTTTTAGTAGAGACGGGGTTTCACCGTGTTAGCCAGGATGGTCTCGATCTCCTGACCTCGTGATCCACCCGTCTCGGCCTCCCAAAGTGCGGGGTTTACAGGTTTGCCCCCCCCCCCCCCCCCCTTTTTTTTTTTTTTTTTTTTTTTTTTTTTTTTTTGTTACATCAATGCATTTCATAGTGCCTATCCTGTAGTAATTGAGTTAATAAATAATTGAATCAATCAACAAAACAATTATTGCACCTGGAATGTAATTAACCAACTAATTCCCAGCTAATAGATTCTGACTACTGCCTTAAAAGATTTAGCTAAAGTTGCTGTGTTTCTGAATGAGATCCTGTAAGAAAATTAACCCTCATAAAACAGTAAAACCTACCCTCTATATAAATCAATAAAATTTCTGAAAACTCTAAAATGTACTCTGCATTTCCAGTGCTACTCAAATGACTAAATCACATTGATTGAAATGTGCTACCCAAATTTAGAAGATCCTCTAAATCTAAGTAGGGAAGAACATACGGGAAATTATATGTGAAATCATTTCATATGGTGCTGAGAAGGGCCCAGCTACAAGAGTAAACAGCCTCTGCTTGAGAGAACTCTAGAATAGTGTTAAACCTACCGGTCCATCAGTTTCGAGTTGCAGCACATAGGGAGCAACAACGTTTAGAGGACAGACTGAGTGCATGCAAGAGTAGAAGATTCAGAGGGCCCAGTAGAAGTTATGTGTAAGGAGAGGAGAGGTGCTTAAGATTGGGTCAGATGAGGGAATGTCCAGAGCAGTGTGTGTGAGTCCTGGTGATAACGATGCCAAGAATATCTGACAGTCCTTTTCAATTCATCTCTGACTCTGGATTGTGATACAAATTGGCCTTGTTTTGAGAAATACACAGAAATCAAGACACAAACTTATTTAAAAGGTAGGAAAATTTGACTCAGTCCTGGCAAACATTCGGTTCTCAGAAGTCTGGTAGCTGATTTAAAAAGAAAAAAAAAAAAAAAATGAAGCCACAGAGTGTACAAATTGCTGACTTCAACACAGCTCAGATACTGAAACAGATAATGGAAGATTTCTTGTGGCATGATATGTATGTAATGAATTTTGAGTTTTGTCCCTTTTATTGAGGTACTTTTTTCTGAAATTGTTACAACCACTAAACAGCACTACATTTTTTGAAACATTTTTCCTGTAATATTTTTTGGTCTTTTGCTTGATTAACTGCCAAATGTAAATGTTTAATTCAACTCTACAAAAATGTTTAACACTTAGTGATTCAATTAGTAAGTTTATGCTTATTGTCTCAGTGAGCTATTCTTTAAAATTCATTATATGTTGTAATTTTATAGGCAAACTAATATGTTTTTATGATTCTGGGATTTTTATAGATAAAAATAAGCAACAATACATTCTGTTTTTCTTACAGTTTTCTCTTTTTTTCTCATAAAGCAGGAAAAATCTTCAATACTCCATGTCAGTTGGTTGTAGTTGTAGAAAATGAGGTAAACTAGGTAGAAATATCAAATAAGATTTTTAGAAAACTCTGGTCTATATGGTCCCAAGCAATCCAGATAACCAGCTACGGTCGTTGAAGAGTAGGATGTATTCACTTCTATATGAATGAATTCAAAGTGCAACAGTGATTCTACTTAATATAAATCCTTTGATATACTGGCATTTCCCCACAGGAAGAATACTTGTGTTCAGAAATATGTGTTTTATGCCTATTCCTTAGAATTTTAGATGCATATTCTCAATTATACGTATTAAGTAGTCCACAAAGAAACCTAAACTTCTATAAAATTCATAATGCAGTGTTATTTAGACACTAACCTCAAAGGTAACAAGGATGGTACCCTCATTATTTTTTTATTCCCTTTTTCTATGTGATCTCAACTGATTCCATGGCTTTAAATAATCTCCATATGCTAAAGACCACCACATTTGTAGCTCCAGCCCATTTCTTTCTTCTTAAGTCCAGAGTCCAAGATTCAGCTGCCTACTTAATATGGCCACTTAGATGTGGTACTTAACATATCAAAAACAGTATTCTTCATCCTCACTCCACCTCTGCCACCCACATTCTTTTCTGATGTGTGTCTTTTCTAATATTCTTCATCTCAATGAATGTCAGCATCATCCCTCCCTGCTTCCCCTCCGCATTCCCTACACCAAACTCAGTCCTGTCAGCTCTACTCCAAAATATATCCTGAATCCATCTGTCTTTTTCCATTCATTCTGACCACCACCTTCCAAACCAGTCTTTATGATCTCTAGCCTAGACTTTTGAAATAGCCTCTTAAAAGAGTACTTGCTTCCATTCTTGCCCCCAAGTATTCTGTATTATAACCAATGATCTCCTAAAACCTAAATTTATTGAATCATAAATGCAATATCTTTGTGGGAAAATGTATTCATTGTCTCCATTCAATTCATTCTGATTCCAGGAACATACTATATTGTAGGAATAGATGTAAGACATTTGTTGTGATGTGTGTCACTAGGGCAGGGATGCTAACAGAATCAAGTCTGCAAATGGTAAAAGTTCAAATGAGTTGAAGAAAGGGAGAAAGTAAATGAATAAATAGTTAAGAGACATGCAAACCTCCATTGATATGTATGTAACCTCTTGAGAGTCAGCTGGCTTCTTTTTCTTCCCCTTTTCTTCTGTATGACTTAAAGTTTGACCTGCCTGCTTCTTTCTCCTCTACTGTTAGTTACTCTCAAACGGAAGTGTCTCTCCTTGAAAGTTTACTTTTAAACAGAATTCAGTGTTATAAGTATCCACACTCTCTTTCAGTTTTGATTAAGAGTTCCGTTTGTGATGGTGAGAAATCTGGGAGTAAAAAAGGACCCCTTCCTGTTGTCTTTTCCTCTGTGGTCCCATTACCTTTTGGTGAATCTTTTCATACAGAATTGTATATACTGCAAAAGAATATGCAGCTTCAGGCTATTCTTGACATTCTCTGACTGAGTTGGAGTGTCAAGCAAATAGGACCTTGGTACAGGGTAGTTAAGGAAAAGCCCAGCAGGGCATGAAGGCCCAACATGTAATTAGCCTCACTGGCCATGAAAAGTTTATTCTTGTCTCTTCTCCTTGCTGTATGGTGTTCCCAGTTCTGTCTTCATGGCAAACACTGACCAAGAAATAGCAGATAGGAAGCTTTTGTGGCAATGGGGTCATGAGGGAGGGAAAATTGCAAAATCCAAGAAATCTTAAATAGGAGCAGTGGGAAAGGAAAGGGCCATTTTATTGCCTAAAACCACTTAGCTTAGGTAACAGTTCCAGCATGTCCTATTTTGAATAGCTATTCTAATTATTATATGTTCAGCTGAGTAATAGGAGTACTTGAGAGGTGGACTGTGTCAGGTAACCTCAGGCAATCCTGCTTCAACAAGCTGTCAGGGGGCCATGCCATGCTTCTTTATGACATAGGTGAATTTGATAGGCTCACCAGCAGAACATGGGATCACAAGGCTGGAACCATTCCATTTCCATGAAATAATTTAAGTAAGCCAATACAAGGGGAAGGGATGGGAATAAAGGTCTGAGATAGTCTTTAGTTTTACATTTTGTGCTAGAGGTATTTTTACATACTTTTTATAGAATAAAGAGTGCCTATATCTTAGTACACTTCATAAGAAAGAAAAATTATACTGTAATTGGATATCTTCGTTGTCAATCATTTGGCAATGTTACCTGATAAAACTTTCTGAGATGATAGGAACTCTACATATGCACAGCCCAGTTTGCTAGCTCCTAGCTACATGTAGTTACTGAACACTTGAAATGTGGCTAGTGTGACAGAGGACACCAACTAATTTTATTTTATTTCAATTTATATAGTTACATGTGACTAGTGGCTACTCTTGGAAAATGCAAATATAGAGATTCCCTTGCCAGTGATTGAATTTGTTGAGAAGTAGCTTTTCATTTAAAAAAAATTACTGAGCTTGTATTATGCCATGTATTGTGCTAGGCATATTACAACTAGTGAGTGCCTTGAACAGTTCTATGAGGTAGATGCCTCCTGTTAAAGAAGAGGAAAGCAATGCTTACAGAGGCTAATTAACTTACCAATGATCACTGCCAGTTCCATACCAGGTCTGACTGATATCCACACTTTTCACAAGGGCAGGTATTGCCTTTTGCGAGTAACATTCACCTACTTTTTAAAATTTAGCCACCCATTCTGTTTGGATTCATTTTGTAATATATCTCCCACCAAAGGATGCTAATGATCTTTCTTAGTACAAGCTCCAGGCACAGCTTTTTGGCAACCAGATTATGCTGAATGGTATATCACCAAAGTTGCACTAAGCCCTGTGGCTTGTGGAGTGTCAGAACTTTTGTATGCTGGTAGGACAAAACCGCGGGAAAATCCTTTCCCTTCTATGCCAAATTTCATTTAATTGCTACTGTTTACCTAGTGGGAAAAGACTTATGTTCCACAGCTCAAGAAAATCAATCCTACTTCAATACAGGGACTTAACCTGGAGTTACATTAGCGTAATGTAAAAAAAGGCCTGGCTGAAATATAAAATCAAGGAATCAACTGTAATTAGCTAATATAATGTAACAATAAAGATTCTTCCAGAAGATTAATCTTCCCCAAAGCTCTAATCGATTCTTAAAATCATCAGTCCAAATCAGTAAGTCAGTGGCATAATGAGCATTATAATCTTAACAGTTTCAAACAAGATAATTGGAAGAGTGAATAAGTAATTTCATTCTGTCCTAAATTTTATTCAAAGAACATAACACAAAACCAAAAACTACCAGCTTCTTTCGTCGAATTTTACCTGTTCATTGAAACTGCTACAGCCCATCCATGATATCAACATGAGAAACCACATCACATATTATTTGGAAATACATAAATGAGTACTGTTCCCATTGCAAAACTAAGAGATTTGTGTTCCTCCCTTTCATAACTTACCATAGTAAGCATGGAGCCAGCCTCCCTGGTTCAAGTCTCAAGGCTATCATCTACCAGCTTAATGTATAAGCTCCCCAGTGCCTCAGTTTCCTCAGTTTTAGAAAGAAGACGATAGAAGGTACTTCATAAGATTGAGTGTTAATACATAAAAAGCAATTAAAACCGTGTCTGGCCCGTAGTTAAGAGTTTATGTTCTGTATTCATAAAGAAATAGTTGCTTTTTATATCATCCTTACTTTTAAATTTGTCATTATTTTTGTTAATATTTTTAGGATCGATGATATATTATTTTTTGGCTTTTAAAAATATATTTAGGCTGAGCACAGTGGCTCACACCTGTAATCCCAGCACTTTGGGAGGCTGAGGCAGGTGGACCACAAGGTCAAGAGATCGAGACCATCCTGGCCAACATGGTGAAACCCCATCTCTACTAAAAATACAAAACTTAGCTGGACGTGGTGGTCCGCCTGTAATCCCAACTACTCAGGAGGCCGAGGTAGGAGAATCACTTGAACCCAGGAGGCGGAGGGTGCAGTGAGCTGAGATCGCGCCATTGCACTCCAGCCTGGCTACAGAGCCAGTCTCCATCTCAATATATATATGTATCTATATTTGTTATACTGTTATATATATTATACAAATATATAGATGTTATACTGATTCATTTGCTCTGATTGATAGTTTTCTGTTAAACCATATGCTTTATTTAAAGAGTGTTTATGATCTATCACCTTCCAGCGAGATGCTCTGTTAGCTTCTAAGTAAGACGCTTAGAATTCTGCAAAACATTTTCAGAGAGGGTGCATAAAAATAATGCTTTATTGCATGACCTTTTTTTTTTTTTTTGGTGGCAGCAAGTATGTTGAGAATCCTAAGATGCTCTTTCCTTCAGTGGTTATCTAAAAATTGTTAAACTGTGAGCATCTGGCTGGCATGCAGCCTTCATGTTTCACTGTTGTGATTATCTCAGGCAGCAGATCACAGACATGTTTACCTTCAACAGACTTAGTCCCTTAGTTTCTTCCCCGTCCTCCTTTTCCTTCTTCCCCAGTCTGCTGAATTCCTGTCTGCTATGAAGAGTGGTGACAAATACTAATCTGCACTAGACCACAGTCATATGAAGTCAGATTGAGTACTTGGCCTCGTATCAAACCTGAAGTGGAAGGGAAGGGTAGAAACTGCTGTCTTGTAAATAGCCACCCAAGGCGTAAGCCCTGAAAACATGTAAATATCACTATGTCCCATATGCATTATTTCTCAATTTTGTCATGCTACCTTTGCCAGCTAGTTTAACTGAGTATGATTTGCAGTTATTTTATTGAACATTTTTTGACAATTTGAGTACAGTTCTGGATGTAATATTAAATCCTCTTCTGGCTCAGCAGATTGCAAAATTGCACGTTCTGTCTACACATCAAATCCTAGGTCTGGAGGGGAATTGAAGACTTTACCTAGTCCAGCACATCCAGAAAATACTGCATTTGAGCTTTTCCATAGCAGATGGTATTTCACCCTATCCTAAATGACATCCAAACAAGAAGATTGATTATATGATTAAAGACTGTGAAGAAAGGTTAAAATTAAGCTTGGCTTCTATTTCTTTTAAATTCATAAAATTTTTTCTTCTTCAAGGATCTCTAGCCAATTCCAATGGCTGAAGCAATAAGTTTAATCATACTTTTCTGACTGCAGAGGAAACTAAATATGGTAAATAAATGTTAACAATTTAGTTCTAAATTATTTGTGTCAACTTTATATACCAAGTTTGGGATTGATCAGTTTTTTAATCTATCTGGAATCTGGTGTTGAAAAGTCCCAGGAAAAAAAAAAAAAAGCTGTTCTAAAGAAGTTTCAGGGAATCAACTCAATTCTGGTAACCCTTCATACCCGAAGACTGAGTGACTTATTAAGAAAAAGGTTTAGTAGACTCACAGTTCCATATGGCTGGGGACAAAGGAAGAGCAGCGGAACTTCTCACATGGCAGCGGGCAGGAAAGTGTGTGCCGGGGAACTCCCCTGTATAAACCCATCAGATCTCAAGAGACTTATTCACTATCACAAGAATAGCACAGGAAAGACTTCCCACAGGGTCCCTCCCTCAACATGTGGGAATTATGGGAGCTACAATTCAAAATGAGATTTGGGTGGGGACACAACCAAACCATATCACTCTTTTATAGATATTTTGCAATGACCAGAAACCAAAGCTTTTGCCTACATGAGTTTACATTATAATTACATTACATTATAATATTTTTCTAAGAATTCCAAGAAAAAAGTGTAAGTGGTCCAAGGAAGGAAAATTTGCTTTTATCAAACTCCCGTTTGTTGAATACGATATATTTAGCAATAAAATGAATATTTAGCTCAGAACAATACATTCTAATCAGCTTTCCATTGAACATGCCATGATCACAGTTTCTATAATTATTTAGAATTCTTTATTCAGCTATAATTGACAAAGGAAAGATAGATTGCATTAAAATATTAGATACATGGCATTTAAAAGTTGTTTAAAAGTAAGTTCCCATTGATTTTAAAGTAAGCTTTGGTTAAGTTAAATAAAATGTTTTCAAATTCAGAATTCCCCTCTATAATCAACATCTAAGATCTGATGTTACATTTATTATTACTAAGGAGTTTCTTCATCAATTCATTTTTTATGATTTCTCCATCTTTAAGGCTTATGATACTGTTATGAATTTCATAACCCTATGAGATCTCTGCTTCTGGGACAAAAGGAAAGATTGATCCTATTTCCCTACTCCATAGCAGGTAGGTGGAGCAATGCTACGAGCACTGCTGGGCTGCAGGCAGAGTCATGTGTATCATGCCAAGCCAAGCGTTTATTTACTGCTGCCAGACCCTCCAGCCCAGAGCTGTCTTCTCCCTTTGGGTGACAGTGGAAGAGGCCTTTTGTTGAGATTGTGGAGACACAAGGTCAAAACAGCATCACTGAGTTACCACATGAAGTACAGTTACTTTAGAGGGTCTCCTATATCCACAAATGGTTATAATTGAAAAATCAACACTTTTTGGGTTAAGTCACTGAGAACTGGGAGTTTTCTATTATTATAGCATAACCTAATCTATCTTATAACTAGAAAAGATAAAGCAAACCTCAGGAGAACATCTGGCCTCTTTACATTACCATTCCTTCAGAATCTCAAGAGACCTACCTAAATGTTGTTGTTCCAAAGATCACATCAACCTCAGCAACGATTATTTGTTCAATCTAATGTTTATATGCACTACACAAGATCACCTGAGCTGCAAAGATGATGAGAATACAACCCTTTGCCTTCAGGTTAATATAAAAGCATTTTCCAAGGTTACGTTGAGTCATTTTCTGTTGGGAAATTTTACTGAAAACTTTTTCCCTTTTTAAAAAATTTCTTAATTTGAAAATGGTGTGCACATGTATACACGCACATACATTAAGAGTGTATGTTATATGGTGTTATACATTCAGTCTGTATGAATGTTACAAACATGCGTGAGTATATACATTTGAAGGGGTAGGGGAGAGAGAAAGATACAAGGTGCCACGTGCCTCAGTTTGTCTTTCAATAAATTCCAAAATCCAGACATAATAAATTTATAATCAGTGTAGTTGTAACCTACCTACAACATCTTGCACAGAATAAAAAATTGTTTCCAGATAATAGGAAAATCATATAACTCATTTCCAGCCAGTTTGTAACTGGTATTTTTTTCTTTTTCTTTTTTTCCCCCCCACAGTTGTTTAAAAGAAATTGGTGCAATAAAAAACAGTTTTGCTATTACATTATATTTACACTTAGTAGCAGTGTTTTATGCTAAATCAAATGCATGTTTTACTGAATTACTGTTAAAGCCAAATAACTGCTTTTCAACCACACCTTAGCACCTTAACTTGCCTCTGGCCTGGGTATGTCACTGAGTGTTGACAAGCCTGTCCTTCATACTTCAGATAAGTGAAAATACTAATTTATGGAAAAGGCATGTGTGACATCTGGGCTTAGCTTTTCTTCATTTAGTTTGATAATCCAGTTTTTAAAATTGTCAGTAATAAAAGGGTCATTATTAATATTTCTATTCTATGTTTCATGCTAAAAGTTTTGTTTGTTTTTAACCTATATTATCTCATTCATCCCTACACACCTCCATCAGTGGCTAATGGTGTTATTATGGTATGTATTAGGAGAGTAAGACTAATTAACTTCCCTGAGGCACACAGATATCAAGTGAACAAACTACCATCCCAGCTCAAGTCCGTGCTTCCATCACAATTTTTAATATAAAAAAGTCATTTGGCCAGGCACAGTGACTCACGCCTGTAATCCCAGCACTTTGGGAGGCCGAGGCGGGCGGATCACCTGAGGTCAGGAGTTTGAAACCAGCCTGGCTAACATGGTGAAACCGCATTTCTAATAAAAATATAAAATATTACCTGGGTGTGGTGGCACGTGCCTGTAATCCCAGCTATTCAGGAGGTTGAGGCAGGAGAATCACTTGAACCCAAGAGGGAGGTGAAGGTTACAGTGAGCCAAGACTGCACCATTGCACTTCAGCTGGGGCAACAAGAGCAAAACTCTGTCAAAAAAAAAAAAAAAAAAATCATTTTGCTAATATTCCCCTCTCTAAAGTACTTCTTTTTTAAATCACAACATTTCAAAACTCCAGATTCCCTTTGGAATTGCTAAATAACCTCTAACAGAGTTTCTAGAAGTGTGGACTATGAGTTACCTGCATCAGAATTACTTACTTGGGTGATTATTAATCATGCAGATTCCTGGTTCTCTGCCTAAACTTTTCAAATCAGAATCTCCTAAAGAAGTTTCAGAAATTTTTATTTTATTTTTCCAGATGATTCTAATACACATAAACATTATTCCCAAACAATTGAAGAAATATCTCTAAGTCATCACAGAGGTGACTGACTTCATCAAAAGTGTACTTCAACAAGTCCCTTTGAGTTTGACCACTTCATGTATGTCAAGAATCTGAACAGTGAATTGACTTTAGCTAATGATAAGAGCCGAGAAGGTGCAATGGTAACTGAAGAGAAAAGGGTAATAAGAAAACTTTTTTCTTAATTTGAAGTGTAATTTGAAGAGACACTCAATGTAAATATACTAGCGGATTAATTTTAAAATATAATGTTGAAGAAGTAGAGAGTAGAATGGTGGTTACCAGAGGCTGGGAAGAGGAGTGGATGGGGAAGATGTTGACCAAAGGGTATAAAATTTCAGTTAGAGAGGAGGCATAGGCTTTAGTGATCTATTGCACAGAATAGTGACTGTGATAAATAATAGGCACTGTATATTTCAAAATTACTAAAGGAGTAGGATTTAAATGTTTTCGTTGCAAAAAATAATAAGCATGTGAAATGACGGATTCAGTAATTAGCTTGACTTAGTCATTCCACAATGTAAGCATGTGTGAAAATATAGAATTGAACCCCTTATATAGTTATTACTTATCAATTAAAAAAAGATTAAAAACAGGGTGACTACAGTCAATAATAATAATTTATTGTATATTTTAAAATAACTAAAAGAGTAGAATTACAATGTTCCTACCACCAACGATAAATGCTTGAGGTGATGGATACCCCAATTACTCTGATGTGATTATTACACTTAGTGTGTCTATATGAAAACATCACATGCACCCCATAAATACACACATCTATTCTATACCCATAATAATTAAAAATACAAAACTTAAAAATATATGTAAAAAAGTCAAAAAATCAAAAACTAAAAAATTTAAAACTATTTAAAACTAAAGATGAGAAAAATATGATTTTATAGAAAAGGTCATCTAAATCTTTAAAATGCCTATTTATAGTTTAAAAATAAATAAAATACCATATTGAATGCTGACTTTAGGAAACATAAAAAACAACATTTGTAAACCAGGAAGCTTATAAGTAATAATTCGAATATAAAAAGGAAAATGAAGCAGGTGCCTGGTGTAGAAGTGAGGTGGGGGTTGTCTGTCACTGTGCAGAGGTAGGAAAGAGGTGTGGAAGGGAATAGCCTTTGAAAACAAAATAACCTTTGCACACATTCTTTTAACCCAAGGTTAAGTAATAATATCCTGTTTTCCAGTTTAAAATTTGAGTCACAGAGAAGTTCCATGAATTGCCAAAGGTCAGTCAGTTAGTCAATGGCAGAACTGACCATATTCCAGTGACTCCAAATCGGTTGCTCTTTCCACCTAATTATATTGTATTTTCTTTTGTTTTAAGCCTTCCAACTAGTTTTCAGCCCATCTGAGGATTTCATATCTGCCCAAGTCAATTTGAATTAATGTAGTAAGGCCTTGGGAAACCACATTCATATTTTTGTGCCTTTCTTAGTATGTTGTTTTCCTGCAGAATAATTACAAACTTCTGTGTTTTAATTACAGTGACTTTTAGGATGCTGCAGATTTCTTCCAATCAGTTGGCTTTTGTATTTTCTTCCTGTACCTTTTCAGCACAAGACTTCTAAACTCTCTTATACCCGAGTGGGAGTGTTCCTTAGGCAGAAACCCTAACTGATAGAGCCTGTCTCCATGGCGTGATGGAGGATCACTGAAATAGGCTCTACTGAATATTAGGTGTAAATGCTTTCAGGTAGCCCTTCTTGGTTGAATTAAACTACAAAGCAATATTTCTTTCAAGCCATTTGGAGGCAATTTACAGGCAAAAAAACAATGTGGTCTACATAAAAGTCATAACTCTGATTTCCATGTGTCATGTGCATGTTGCACAACTCTACAGATTATTCATAGAAACAAATTAGGAAAAGGAAGCAACTCCACAATATGTTTTGATGAAAGAATCGCTGAGCATCCCTTACTTGGCTGATGGTTAGTATCCACGTTTGTTTATAAAACATATGCAAATGTAATGAAATGGCTCCTTCTATGGTGTGCAAGGAAATAGATGATTGTATTATTACGACAGTTGTGCCTTTTCCATAAATAACTTAAAGGCCACATTTCTCTCCCCATTAAGAATCACTTCCCTATGCAATTTAGTTCATATTTGTTTCTGAGGCATCACTAATTACCACTCATCTGAGATACATAGATTCCCCCTCTCTTCCTTGGTGTGGCACTGCCACATCTTCAAAGGCTTCTGTGGAGCAGGAGATGGTCAAGGAGGTGGTGACTGAGCACGGGATAAGCCTCACTATCACCGACGGTTCTGCCATTACCCTCTTTCCTGCCACCTCACAAAGTTATACACATGTAGCTGACTATTCTTGTTTTCTTTCTCTTTTTCCTGCTTCAGGTTTATTTGTACAAATAGCACAGGAAGACACCAGCCCTATGCAGACGGCAGCCCAGGGGGGTCGCAGCAGTCCTTCTGTCCTCACGTTGGCAGATGGAGATCTCTATTCTGAAGCCTTTGTAGGGCCGTGGGCACCTTTAGGAGCCTGAGCTGGAACTGAAGCTGGAGCTGCAGGCTGGGCCTTGGTTTGATCCTTGGCCTTTGGCGGGCACAGCCTGAGCTCCTTGGCAATGCGGGCACGAGCACGCTTCCTAAGCTTGGGGTGGGCAGTGTAGGCAAGTCGATCGAGCTTGTGGCAGATACCCTTTGGGATCTTGGGCTTAACCTCCTTGGGCTTTACAAGGGCCTTGATGGCCTCAGCACGTACACTCACGGCCTTGGTATTGTTAGCCTGCATCTTCTTTAGGCCTTTCTTGTTGTGCTTCTTGGCAAAGTGCATGCTCCTCAGGAACTTGGGGTCCACTCCCTTTAGAGATTAGTGATTGGGGTTTCTTTGTGATTGGGGTTTCTTGATGCCATTTCTGTGCCATTTTCGGAACTGGTTGTGTGTGGTGTGGTTCTTGGACTTGGCCATGTCTGCACCATAAGCCACGGCTCCCATAGCTGACTATCCTTAAGTACGAGGCGAAACCAAAGAGAATTCTGATATATTGTGGGAAGAAAAGTTGACCATCCACTTAATATTTCCATAATCAAAAAATCCCTAAAGTTAAGGCTTCATAAGCAGAGTCCTGTCTACCCCAGTTCCTAACCTTGTTTCTTGCCCCCAGTTCTACTTTTCTTTCCAAGATATAATGCCCTTTTTTATTCCTCCACTCTTTGAAATCAACACCTACTTATTGGGAAATTTCACTGTTCATCCACAAAGGTTATCACCACAGGACACATCCTGTTAGCATTATTTTCGAAACTCTAAGCTTACTCTTGGAACTATTAGGAATAAGAGGCCAGTGTGGTGGCACCTTGGGAGGCTGAAGAAGGAGGATCTCTTGAGCTCAGGAGTTTGAGACCATCCTGGGCAATATAGGAGACCTTGTCTCTACAAAAAATAAAAAACTATCTGGGTGTAGTGGTGCATGCCTGTGATTCCAGTTACCTAGGAGGCTGAGGCGGGAGGATCACTTGAGCCCAGGAGTTTGAGGCTGCAGTGAGCTATGATGGCACGAATGCACTCCAGCCTGGCCAACATAGCAAAACACAGTCTCAAAAAAAAAAAAAAGAAGAAGAAGAAGAAGAAAGTATCAAGTACTAAGTTATAAACATTAGCCTACTACCTTATAAACTTAAGTGGCTCCCTTATCCTAAAAAATCCTGGACATGGGTTTGAATTTGTTCCCTGAATTGGCCTAATTAACCTCTTAGACAGATATCATCCTTCTTGCCAGTCTCTGTGAGATGAACAGGCCTCATTCATACTTAGGCAGTTCCTCCAGTCTCTGGAGAGGTGGGGGTGAATTATAGGTAGGTCATATTTATGCAGCCATAAGGAAAGAAAGGATTGAGCCCAGTGAACAGATTACAAAGTATTGGTGTATTGATCCTGTATTAGTCCGTTCTCACGCTGCTAATAAAGACATACCCAAGACTGGTTAATTTATAAAGGAAAGAAATTTAATGGACTCACAGTTCTACACGGCTGGGGAGGCCTCACGATCATGGTGGAAAATGAAGGAAGAGCAAAGGGACTTCTCACATGGCAGAAGGTAAGAGGGCGTGTGCAGGGGAACTCCCTTTTGTAAAACCATCAGCTCTCCTGAGACTTATTCACTATCACGAGAACAGCATGGGAAAAATCCACTCCCATGATTCAATTACCCCCCACCAGGTCCCTCCCATGATGTGGGGATTATGGGGGCTACAATTCAAGATGAGATTTGGGTGGGGACACAGCCAAACCATATCAAATCCTTAGTAACATGAGCATTTTATGATGTTATAAAATCACTCTTCTTTTTGTTGTTTCATGAGTGATGGATGACTCCAGAAGATTGTGTTGGGATTTACCTCAGTTTGAATGAGGTGTGTTCAAAACTTGATAGATTTTTAAATATTTAAAAATAATTGTTGAGGAGGAGCAGTTCTTCCCCACTTCTCATGTGACCTTCCATGCAGACGGAACTTATCAGTATAAGGCTCCTGACCTCTCTGTCCCTTCACCCATTCTGCCTCAAAGCAGCTAGACTAATTTTCGGATTGGTCGATTTGAAATGAATATGATTAAGTTTAATACCTCTATCCCTCTTCCTTTGGGAGTGAGCTGTCTACATGAAAATCCTTACTCCACCACTCTGTGGGGTCAACCTTCTCCCCATCTGCGGGAGGCAGCTCTCACCGAGTACCACCTACCACCACTGAGTTCAGTGGACAATGAGGACACCCAACCGCCTCGTTCTGAGTTGTGTCTTCCAACTTCATCTTTAGTAGCTCATCTCTTATCTCTTCACCTCCTTGTCTTATTTTTCTAAATGTTCATCACTTTAACTGGGAGGTGAGATACTGTGTATTAGGCGCCCAGCCCTCACAAACTCCGGCAACAATGAACACTAAGCTACACAATGTAGATACAAATAAGAACTATTGATTGTTTTGCGAGGTGAGTAGTTTGTAGTAGGTAGAAGAAGAAAGGGTAGATGAATCTTCTTTCCTTCAAGGAGCATATAAGCACACATAAACGGTTAGAAACAGTAAGAGAGGGTCTACAGGCCTTAATGAGTGGAGCAGACAGCAACTAAGGAAAATTAGAGGAGAAAGATATTGGTTGGAAAGCCTAACAGGGAGTTAAAGTTTCAGCTGAGCTTTAAGGAAAGGTTGGTACATGCATTCCAAAAAGTGCAGAGTGTTCTATTAATGGAAAAGTAAGCACATCGAGCTGGTTCTATTGCAAATATGTATTTATAATTACATCCTGTAAGTAACTGAAAACTCTATCATTACATTAAAAAATGTAAAACCTTCTGGAGCAGCCGAGTACATGGCAGCAGCTGCAACATCAGCATGTTCCGTCTCACTCTCTGCCACAGACAGCACAACTACTAGTGATGTTCACACAGACTTGGGAGAAGTTTTGACATGAAATAACTGTGATATTTAAGGAAGAAACAAAATGCTGAAAGTTGATACAAAAACTGAGGTCCCCCCCTCTGTAATTACAATGAACATGCTAAACAAAGATGGAACTAACTCTGAGAACTTAAAGCCAACAAGAGGAGTTGGCTGCACCTGCATCAGGACAAAATGTGCTGGCTGGTCCCTGACCTGGCATAAGACAGGAAAGTCACCTGTGTGGTAGAATTGTGGGCACAAGCACACACTTCATTCAGGTGAAGGCTCAGTGAGAGATCTTCTGTCCTGTCCTGCCCTGAGAGACGGAGGCTTTTAGGTAAGCAGAAGGAAGGGGGTAAGACCCCCAGCACATGGAGGGAGAACAAAAGTCTCAGGCAGGAAAGCATAAGAGATGCTTGGAGAAGACAGGGCAGGAGTGCAGAGATTTTGACGTCTATAAACCTTGGTTGACCTTGAAGATGTATCTTTTAATGCCATTATCTCATGTTAATTAATAACAGCAACTTAACTTTCCGTCTTCATGGCATTGTGACAACACTGCCTTTCAGCAGCCATAGTGATGTTACTGATCTGCTTTTGCCTGGTTTTCTGTGAGTAAACTGTGTTCTGAGCCAGCCACACGCTGTGACTCAGGCCTTCTTATGACCAGTACCAGGCACTCACACTGCTGTTGGCCAAGAGCTGCCTATGGCCATACAGCAGAGACAAATTAATACTAACACCATCCTTACATTTGGGAGACAGGCTAACAGTTTACAGGCTCCAGAGCACTTTCCCATCCCTTCACATTTAATCCTCGGATCACATCTGGTGTTATTCAGGCACAACTGGAAGGCCATGTGCGGGTGGACCACATCTGGAATAGCCTGTGTTGAGAGACACATCTGGCACTCTCCCCCATCACCCCCCTTCTTCCCTCTTCAGGAAACTTGGGACATGGAGTCAAGACACCTGGCTTTCAAGCCCAGGTCTTCTATTAACTGACCATGGGCTTGTGGGCAAAGTCACACCACTTCTCTGGGTATAATTGCATACTGGGTGATTTCTAAAGCCCCTTCCTGCTCCAAGATACTATTATGCTGTGACAAACTGGAGAAGTAGACAGTGACTATAGTGATATCCTCCTTAAAAATGAAGACCCTGTTACACAGAGAATTTAATGACTTCTACTCCAAGATTACACAGATGGTAAGCAGTAACATCTCTGGATGTTTCATTTAGTGTTTTTTCCACTACATCGCACACATGTGCGTGAGCACAATGTGGATTAACCTTGACCCGCTTAGCTCTAGCTCAGATAACCAGATGCAGATGGAGGAATCCATGCTTTCAGCAAAACTACATTAGTTACTTGGACAGTATGTGGCTAAATAAGATTCCACAAACTGACAGCCTGCAGACAGGATTTGTCCTGAAGCCCTGTTTTATTTGGCCCCTAGCGTGTTTTATTTAAAAAATTGACATGTTGCTATACTTTAAATTTGAGATATTTACATAAAAATTCAAAAATTCAAGTTCTCTTAAAAAGCTGAAAGTTTGGCAACATGATAATGACTGGTTGAAATGGGCTCATCATTATATTGTCCCTTCAGTTAGTGTTTTCAAACTTCCATACTGTTGACATTTTGGACTGAATAATTCTTTGTTGTGGAGAGGCTGTCGTGTATATTTTGGGATGTCTAACAGCATCCCTAGTCTATACTCACCAGATGCCAGTAGCACCTTCCCCTCTGTTGTGACAATCAGTGTGACATTGCCAAATATCCTTTGGATGGGGGCCACAAAATTCCTTTATGCTGAGAATGATTGCTGTAGGCATTTGAATAGGGATCCTTGGAAAACAAGAGCTGTAGAAGATGTAGTCCAATGCTCTCCGTTTACAGAGAAGGAAACTGAAGCCCAACCAGAAAGGTTAAGTAACTTGCCCATAGTGACACAATTGAACAATGGTGACAGAGCTAGGACTGGAACCCAGGTCCTCTGATGCCTTGTGCAGTGCACTTGTCACCTCGATCTGCTTCCAGAGCTCTCACCTGCCAACTATGTGAGATGCTGGGTACATTAATTTGCTAATTTCATGCCCATTTTAATTGCTGATCAGGAAGGCCTGACTGCTGCTCTCCCTTCCTTGCAAGTATGTCCAGAGTCAAACAGAGCAGCCCTCCACTCCAAGGGAGCATTGCCTGGACTAGGCGGCCCATATTGTTTCACTCAGATTGGAAAGGGTGTTACGTAAACATTTACCTTATTCTCTGATCCAGTCATTTATATAAGATCTTTCTCATTCCCAGCCACTTCAGATCATCAGTCTCTTTTGCATTCTTGAATCAACATTTTCTCTAAAGCCACTAAGAAAGGGTACAGCCAGAAACAAATGTTTGTGTGAAGTCATTTGTCACTCTGCAAATTCCTTAGGAATGTGGTTATACAACAAACAGTTGGATGTGATCATTTATATGCTTAGAATTTGTTTCATCATTTCAAAGCTCATCCTTTTTGATAAAAAACAATTTTAGAAGTATATTAACGATTTATCACAGGAAGTATTTCCTTTTCATAATAATAAATTCCTCTGATGTGAGAAAGTACCTACCAGGCCTACTGGACCAGAAGCCCTGGGTGCTTAGGCTTCAGTTTTGGCTCTATCACTATCTAACCTGATGGCCTAAACAGGGCCATATCTTTCTCAACGGTGTTTGGGTGACCACTGAGATCCCTTGACACTCTCATATTGTATGAGTCATATTCCTGTTTCATCTGTTAGTGTCCCTGGGAGCTTTCTCCTATAATTGGTTCTTGTTCTACCTGGTTTGCCTACTGCATTTTTGACAGAGAAAGCCCAGAAAACACCTATTGTAAAATGTTATTTGTTTACCCACTTACAGTGGGACCAGCCCACAGGTTAATTTGAAAATTTTCTAGTTGTCAGTGAAATATCTTAGTCAGAAAGTAACTTTGCCCAGCAGTAATGTTAAACTCTGCTTTGAGGGTACAATAGTCCCCCCTTATCCAAGAAGGATATGGTCCAAGACCGCCAGTGGGTTCCTGAAAGCACGGATTGTAGGAACCCAATCAAACACAGTTCTGTTCACATCCACCTACAAATTTAATACCTTTTCCAACCTAACTAAGCACTCGTCATGCACTGTGCCCATAGTTTTGTAGTTTAAAGGGCAACAGCAAAACTAGCACACATTTTTTTTCCTCTTCACAATTTAACAGATAGGTTTGTTTCTGCTGTATCTTTTAGCAACCTCAGCATACAATTCTTTTTTTCTTATTAAGTTGAGAGCCTCCTCCTTTTCATGTAAAGACTATTTATGGCTTCTCTTTGGCACATCCAAGTTGCCAGAATCACTATTCTTGTGGTTGGGGCCATTATGAAGTAACGTAAGGGTGCCTTGAACACAAGCACTCTGATACCATGACAACAGATCTGTTAACAAAGAAATCTACTAAGTAAATCACAGACAGGGAGGGTAGACAGCATGGAGACGCTGGACAGAGGATTCACATCCTGGGTAAGATGGGGAGGGAGGGCACACAGTTTAATACTTATGAATTGTTTATGTTGGAATTTTCCACTTAATATTTTCAGACCATGGTTGACCACAGGTAACTGAAACCACAGGAGTGAGATGACAGGTAAGGGGTTACTACTGTACATCCTTCTTGGATGTCCTACTGAGTGTCAGAATCATTTGAGAATGCAATGATGTAGTAATCAACCACCTCCTGCCTCCCGCTCCCCTTCGTCCTCCCCCTCAATGTGGTAGGACTTTTCATATATTGTGACCTGAAGTTTACAGAGGACTGTTATGTGACCACTCACTATGGTAAAATCATACTGCCATAAATGTGTTCTGACTTTCTTGGCTTCTATCCTGGCACATCTCTCTCTGGCACAGTGTCCATCCACCTCAGCTTCTGATTGTCTCTTTTCTTTCTTTCCTTTGAACCTGATAGGAGATCAGAGCATGAAAGACAGGTGGCTATAAAGAATAACAGAATTGTCACATATGCAAGAGTTGTGTGTCACCTCCCTTGTGCAATGTTTGGGTGGACTTGATCATAAGGTCCATTTGGACAAGTGGAGGAGGGGAACAAGTGGGACAGAGGCTCGGATGCATGAGTTGGAAAAATGAATAGAGTGTTAAGGGAGCTGCAGTTTGGACTCACCCAAGATAGGTCAGATTCTGAACATAGAGCTGTAAGACTCCCTGCCAGAGAAATCCTGATTAGGATTAGTTGAGGCACTGGGCAAGGCTGGGCCAATGGATAAAGTCTTCAGTACCCAGAACTGAGCAGGTCCAGGAGGCCAATTCACTTTATCTCCTAACATCACTTATTCATAATCTGACTCTTATTGTAAGTCTCTGTGTGAAGGTATATTTTTCTTTTGTCTCTTTATCAAGAAGGAAACCAAACTGACTGACTTAAATTTTTGCTTATTAAAACAACGTTAACAATTAGCATCTAACATTGACTTTATGTCAGACATTCTGCCTGTACTATTTTAGCAGAAGGTCACAGGGAAGTTTAAGGGTAATTGTTGGCCATTCTTGAATATGCCTTCTTCCTTGCTTTGTTAATTAAATAAGTGCTGAGTTTTAACTGGGTCCATGGTATCCCAGCTAAAGATTACAGCTTCCAGCTTGTCTTACAGATTGATGTGGCCATGTAACTAGGTGCTAGCTCATTGGATGTGAACAGAAAAGGTGTAAACAACTTGAGGTTTATGCCCATAAGGAAGGATTGTGCCCTCTCCCTCCCCTTCTCCTTTCCCTCTGGCTGGAAGGTGAACATGAGGCAAGAGTTGAGAAAAGACAGTGTAGCCATGAGATGAAAACTGAGTGTTGAAGATGCAGAATAGGCCAGGAGGAGTCTGGTCCCCAGACTGTGGAGCTGTCCTCTCAGCTCTAGACTGATTATGTTCAGACTAGCACGAGAGAGAAATAAACGCCTGCTTCTTTTAAGCCACAATTATTTTGACTTTTGTTATAATAGCCACACTTGTTTCCTAATTGTTCCTGGTATTCATTTTGTACCCTTTGTGCAAATCAACATCTAAACCTCAAAAAAGACAACTGGTCTAAAATTGCTTCTGGAGTGGTCCCCTCATATAGCTCAAATATGATGCTTTCTTATAGAATTCCTCTCTGATATGGAAATGCCAGTGAAATCATACAGTCCTTTCCCCACACCAAAGGAATGCCCAGCTCTGAACAAAGGGTGCCTTCTGGAACATGTGCCTGGCTGGGTTTTCGTATGTGTGAGCAAAAGTCCGGGGTGCATTCTTTGTTAATCTCCAACCTGGGACTCTACCCACGTCACAGGCTGGGTTCCTGTGGAGATTAAAATAATCGATGTGGTGGGTCAATAAATAAATCATAAAAATTATCACATTTACCCAGTATCAACATTACTAGTATTTAAGGGCTCATGTTCGGAATGTTATATATTTAAAACAAAGGTTTTGGCACCAAAATAAAGAATATGCTCCAAGTTACTTTGTTTGTTGACTTAACGTTTTTAAATATTGCATGTTAGTGAGATTTGGGTTGTGAGAGCCATGAAGGCATCTCTGATTTACTTTTTTTTTCAGGGATACTGAAGGGCTACTTGTGAGATGGCAAAAAAGAGATAGGGCAACCAGAATTTCCCTCAGTCATCCCTGACAAGTTCCCCTACATCTTCACACAAAGTAAGAGGGCTGCCACTTCACGGTGATCTCAGCACTCCTAATGCCACTTGGAAAATTCTGGACTTGGATTAAGCACGACTCAGGCAGGACAGTTCACAGATATCTGTGAGCCATGACTTAAGGCCCATTTTCTCTGAAGCTATTTCCAAGTTAGTCAGCACCATACGGACAAACAGAGGGAGAGTCAGAAAGATAAATTTCTTTCCCTGTAATGTATATGTTATGTTAACAATAGAATACAATGAAGTTAAGGGATCATGTATGAATGTAAATGCCCCTGCATCCCCACTGTGTTCAGTACTTTATGTATTATCTTTGTCTTTTCCACAATATGCTTCTTACACATTCCCCGACTCCTTCCACAGTTATCTATCAATTGTCAAATGCTGTTTACCTACAACATTGGGGTTCTCATTTGCTAGACTTTTTTTTGCAGTTTATTATTCTTTATCTCTGTTTACTAAACTCCAGTATCTCACCTACATTATGTAACTTTTTATCAAAGTTAAGTGAAATGTAGATCTTGAATTTTCTCTTTCTTCCATAATTCTTTATTACTTGTGAAATATATTCCTACAATATTGTATATGTGACCAGGGGACCAGATGGGACCGGGGGAGGAAAATGGCTTTTAAGTGATTCGAGGCGATGCTTATTGTCTGTCGAGTCAGGACTATGAAGCCACATGACGTGGAAGCAATGCAGGTGTATTTCTTCACCTCTCAACATTCTTGACCAGCTACTGTATGCCACAGCCTAGGGATGAAAACTTGAGGAAGGGTCTACCTCTGCCTCTGGAAGCTTATAATCTGTGGGATAGCCAAATAACAAGGGATTTCAGAACAGTGTGCTGGGTGCTGCCATGGGGATAGCCACAGGGTGCTAGGGGAACAGACAGTAGTGAGGCCCAACTTGGTCTTGGGAGAATCAGGGAAGGTTTTCTGGATGGGAAGGTGGTGTTTAAGTGAGACCTGAGTAGAGGTTGTCCATGCAAAAAAGTGGAAAATATCATGGCAAGCTTCCAGAGATGAGAAAGTTTGGGATCACTGAGTAGTTCCGTGCATCTGGAGCGTGGAGTGGAAGTAGCTGAGTATGGAAATCCAAAGACGGGGATGAAAGCAGAGACTGGATGAAAAATCCCTGAGAGCCAAGATATCAAGTAGGTAAGGGGCAGAGGTCAAAATAAATGGATCCAGTCAGTCTGAGGAAGATTCACCTACACCAATGCTGCAGTTTGAAGCTGGATAAGGAGAAAAGGAAATAAACATTTTTGAGTGTGTACCATATACCAGACACTGCATTACCTAATCCAATTATCACACAAAGCTTTTAGGGGGTATAATTATCACCATTTCATGGCTGAAAAACATGGCTTCAAAAGGTAGCATGATAGGTATCACACAGTTTTGAGTAGTAGGTCTGAGATTCAAATTCAGGTCTAATCCCAAAGCCTGTGTTCTTTCTGACCATAGCAATGACTCCAGAGCAAGAGGCCAGCCAAGAGAGGGCAGGTTTAATGAACTAGATAGAAGCTACAGAGAGTCAGACTTGGGCTTCAGATAACCACATGCAGGCAGAGTAACAGCTGGCACAAGACTTCCAGGAAATGGGCCATCTTTGAAAAGATGTGTTGACAAGCTGCCCAGGCTGTGGGGCATGAGTGCCAAAGGTCAAAGTTTAGAAGAATAAAGAGGCAAAATCAAATTTCTATGTAGAAGAAGCTAACTAGAAGTTGATATAGAAGCATGAAACTAGACAGAAGAGGAGAGGAGTTAGAAGAGACAGGGCCAAGTGCCATGCTGAGAGGCCAAAGCTACAGAAAAAGTGGCCAAGGAGAGAGGTTCCTGGTGATGGGGTGGCTGAAAGGCTTTTTTTTTTTGAGACGGAGTCTCACTCTGTCGCCCAGGCTGAAGTGCAGTGGCCGGATCTCAGCTCACTGCAAGCTCTACCTCCTGGGTTCACGCCATTCTCCTGCCTCAGCCTCCCGAGTAGCTGGGACTACAGGCACCCGCCACCTCGCCCGGCTACTTTTTTGTATTTTTTTTTTAGTAGAGATGGGGTTTCACCGTGTTAGCCAGGATGGTCTTGATCTTGTGACCTCGTGATCCGCCCGTCTCGGCCTCCCAAAGTGCTGGGATTACAGGCTTGAGCCACCGCACCCGGCCTGAAAGGCTTTAAATAATAGAAGTGTCTAATGTGTAATCATAGGTTGTTTGGTTGTTGTCCTGTGAACTCCAACAGTTGCCTCAATTCTCCTGTTAAAATCCATCCCACACATCACACAGCCTTGTGTTTGAGACAGGCTCCAGTAGAACGTCCAAACAGGAAGACGGGGAATGTTCGGTGTGGAGTGTGAAGTGACAGGGTACACAGAAGCGGGAGCAGGCACAGAAAAGACAGGAAGCCCATACATGGCATGATTAGGCCTCAGCCAGAGGTGGCCAGGAACATTATAAACAACCTGCCCACATGTCAAAGATTAGCAGAGAGTTCGAGAGAGTTGTTAAATGGCTCACCACATAAGGAATGAGAATGCAAAACAATTCCATTTGAATCCTGAAAGGGCAAGCTGACCTCCGCTGATGTGCGGCTTGTGAAAAGAAGATATTTCTAATAGAGCTGCTCAAGGATTAAGTAGGCAGCCTTGGACAGCAGTTAATTTTCCACCCCTGGGAATGTGTAGGCAAAGAGGACACAGACCCAGGCATGAGAGTGGTAGGACAGATTCAGGTGTCAGATGACAACAGACTGCATAACCCATCGAACTCCCTCCCAACCCTGAGAGTCCAGCCTAGGAAAGCAAGTTTAAGGCTCCCCAATGAATGAAGTATCCAGGCAAATTGAACTTGCATTTGGGAACGCACATTTAACAAAACTCAGAATGAATGAGTCAATAGGAAATCCACCCAAACAGGTTAACATTAAAACGGAACCATTAACATCGAAGAGAAGGATAAAGCTGCCTTGCTAGTCAACTTTCTGATTCAATCCAAGCTTTCTCATGTGTTTCCCGCTCCTCCTAATGGGTCACTTGGTTTAAACAGTCTAGGATTTGCTTTCAGAGCAGGTGGATAAACTTACCTGTCCCAGCGGAGATTAAAGTTTCAGCACCTGCTGACGATGCATCTAACCTGTTGAGGATTTTCTTGCATTTTGAGATTCAAGCCCGGGCCTAGCCATCCTTTCTCCCAGTTCGTTAGTGATATCCACCAGGCTGGAGGTGTCTTGAGGGTATGAAAGTCCACCAGCTTCAAGAGAAAAGGAAACAAAAGTAAAGCAAGAAAGACTGAGAACAACAACGTAGGCAGAAAGCTGGTAACAGTGAGCCCTCTTCTCTCCACGGCCTGGTCAGAAAGAAACAAGCAAATGCTGCCACAACTCCTTAGACTGTGTGCAAGGACAGGGTACACACCAACTGCTAAAGCACATGTTAAAAGGTTAAAATTTTAAACAATTTCCTAGATTTTCTCTTATACTGTGCTCAGAACAATATGTGCAATTTAGAGAAAAAAAAAACCTAAGTAAATATGATATTCTGCCAATGCTCTAATTTTATGTGTCAGCCAGGGATGACTTGGTACATGAAATTCATAGACAAACCATACATTTTCAAAAAGCAGACTTTATTGGTTTGAATTTCAGCACGTAAGGTATTTCTGCACTCACCCACGGTAGGGCAACAGTCAGGATAGTCAGAAGTCACGAAGGAGGAGGAGGCACAAAGAACCTACAGTAACCACAGACTAGATCGTCAGCTCTAAGAAATTGACTGTAGACCTCAAATAGTTGCTGATATTTGAAATAA
Organism: Papio anubis; assembly: GCF_008728515.1. Classification (NCBI taxonomy): domain Eukaryota; kingdom Metazoa; phylum Chordata; class Mammalia; order Primates; family Cercopithecidae; genus Papio; species Papio anubis. The sequence continues at coordinate 27,512,612 of NC_044984.1, forward strand.
GAATAAAATTTCCCATATGCAACCAGTCTAGGGAGGCATTCTTGGTGACATTTTCAAATTGTCCCATATGCCACAACCCTCTACTGAGCAGGACTGAACACGTCTCTGGGGGTCAAACCCACATAGATTGGATTTGAAAGACCACGAAGTTCAGTTCTTTCTCCCGAGTGTCCTCCCTTTGTGGAAACTAGAAGTAAATTAGCAACTCCACCTAGTCATTCCAAAAGATAGAATCACATTTAAGCTACCCTTTGGCTTTAGAAACATTTTTCTTCCAAGAAACTACTTTTGAAATAAGTAAAAAATGTTAAAGCTGACCACTCGTCCTTTTATTTTAACAAGTACTTTTGAATTCTTCCTCCAGGCCACCATGCCAGACATGGAAGATACAAAGATCTATTGATGCCTTTGAATAACCTAGAGTCTCTTGTTCATGCAAACAAGATTAAGATCCAATAAATGAATCACAAAGTACAGATGTACACCCTGTGCCCAAATCTGCCCCGGGGTATTGGGAAAGGCCTCACAGCAAAGGCAGAGCCTGAGCTGAGCAGCTGATGGTGAGTGGGAGTTTATCAGATGACAGACAGGTGAATGGCATTTCAGAAGGAGGGAATAGTATGTTGTAAAGGTACCAAAGTGGGAGAGAGTAGGACAGTGGCTTGAGGAGTGGCACCAGGGTCAAGGTAGTATGTTGCATGCTCTAGTCATGCAAGTGTTTTCCTGGAAAAAGAACAAATGCATTGTGGCAAAATTCAAGTGCATTCCTATACTTAAAATTCAACAGATCTAAAGATAGTAATTCAGAGAAAAAGGAAATTAAAATATTTGAGCAGTTTCTTTGTGACACCTGAAAACAAGTGCCAGGGGATTTATGTGTTATTGTCTCTAGAACAGGGTCACTTCATGGGCCTGTAGCCTGCCATCACTCAGGGGCCCATGCAGAGAAGCCTCTGCACTTGGGCAAATGCTCTGCTCTTGCTGTCTTAAAGTTCTTTAGAACGTTTTGAACAACGCGCCTTGGCTTTTCGTATTCCATTTGTCCCCAAAAATTACGCAGCTGATCCTGAGAACAGAACATTTTCAGATGACTTGAAATAGCTCGGTATTGTTGTATTTAAAGTGGAAAGAGGGAGAAGTGGTAGATGAGGTTGGACATGTAGGCAGTGGCATATATCGAAAGGCCTGGGAGCCTCGCTAAAAATTTAAAATGTACCTGTAGGATACAGAAGGTCATTGAAGAATTTGAGCAAGAAGTAGCATGAAGAGATGTGCTGTTCAGATCACCGTAGTGTAATGAGTCGACAGAGTGGAAATATAACAAAAAGTTTCCCATTTAAAATAAATGCATTCTCCTTGTTTGAATTTCGTTTCTTGGGAATAAAGTTTTGATCTGTGTTAAAAGTCTCTGCAAGAAATAGTTGCTGTGATTAACTTACACCTTAGGGTAAATTCAGATAGCAAGATCTGTGAGCTCTTTTGAGACCTGGTTGTAGGAAAGGGAGAACAGAAAATAGGAGGCAGAAGTTTCTGCGTATAGATGGGCAGGCCATACAGAAGCCGGCCTTCTGGGGAAAAGCTTAGCCGTCTTTTCACTCTGCACAAGCCTAGCCTGACAACACACAGAGATTTTTTTTTCCCCCCAAAAGTGGCCTTTTAGTATTCTCCCTGCCTGTTTCTTTATTGCAGTGTTTCTCAAAGTGTGTTCCCCAGGAAATCAGCGTCTCCATCACCTGGAACTCTCCGCTCCACCCTAGTAGCACCGAATCAGAAACTCTGGGGCTGGAGCCCAGAAATCTGTTGTTATAATCCCTCGGAGTGATCCTCAGGCAGCCAAGAACTGTTGCTTCATTGTAAATTGTCTGTGCCTCTAGAACTCAGATATTATAAGAAAAATGATGGAAATGCCCATTTAGTATCAGAACGAATAATCAAAAGTGATTTTAATATCAAAAAAATTCAGTCTTGTTCTAAACGTACTTTTACATGAATGTACATTCAGCAAGTGATCTAGGGCGTACATGATTGCAAAATCTTCATAGGTGATAATGCCATAGTTCCAGAATGACTTTAAAAGGGCATATATTACTGCATGAGCGATGAATCACAGCTTCTGCAGTTAATGGTAGTATTTAGCAAAACAAAATAAAGATGATTCTTTTCTTCTTAAGCAAGCATGGTCATTATATTGAAAGAATGTTTTTCTTGTACTGTCTTCTTCTAAAGGATCATGTCTGCTGATAGTGCTGGAATTTTTTTATTTCTTTGTGCCTTACATTGCACCAGTAATATTGCAGCTATGATAATACATGTCCAAAGGTGACATGTGTTTACATAGCCTATAACGTTTCTGAAATGCAGTCTGATTTGCTGCTAAAACCATCATTTCTCAGATTCTTTCCGTTGTCCTCCATGAGTAATCCAATATACAAGGAAGGATAAAAGGGTAAACACTTTTGTGATAATCCAGATTTTTCCAGTGGAATTTTAAACAGTTTGACAATTCAGTCTTGTTAAAATGTGATATAAAATAAATGCTTCTTTGCAAACAATTATCCAATAAATATTTTAATTCTGTCTCATATTCTCACAGTGGATTGTTTTCTGAGTCTTTTGGTGGAATTCTTTCAAATTAGAGCTCAATGATCTTCTTTATATTTTATCCAAGGTTTGAAATACATGAACCTGTCTCTACTTACTTGAACAATGGCCTCTATTATGGTGTCTTTTTCTTTAAATCCAAATATTATACTCAGCATTTTAGGAATTCTCTATCCCAAATACAGCCAATTAAATTGTCTATAAGTGATTCAGAGCCTTAGAAAATTAAATGAAATGGGAGTTTGTACTTTGAAATGAGTTCAAAAATGTGTACCATTTGTCAATGCTAATCTCTGTCGAGTAGGCCTCATTATCTTCTGGTTCTGCTGCTAACAGATGAAATAATCTGACACAGACTTCTTTAACAGAGATATTTCTTCCTAGGGGAAGTCTGACCTTTCTCAGCAACTGGGAATCAAATTCTTGACCCTGAAGATGGGAGAAAGAACGTGATGCTTCTTGGTGCCGTGATAAACCAGCCAAAATTTGAAAACATCTCCTGGGATAAACAAGAGCCGACATGGGTATTTGTATTGTTTTTCATCAACATTCAGGACTAACTGAGAGCTGATGACCAAGGAGTTTAGCACAAGAGAACACTGAGTCTGAAACTTTGGAAAACCTGGAGATGATGGCCTCAGATGCAAATCTCCCATCACTGGCCTGGTCTGATGTTGGCATCGTAAATCTGAGTTGAGACCAGAACCAAAGTGGTCACCATCCTTTCCTTTTCAATCAGTGTTCAGCCCAACCCCCTTTCTGCTGGACCTGAAAACCTGGAGACCCCAACCCAATCTATGATTCTGTGGTTCTGTTCCCCCATCTCCAAAACCCTGATGAAACAAAGAAGGAAACAAGTATTCATTAAACAGTTTGCAGGGAGGAATGAAAGAATGACAGTCTCTCTCCTTAATCATTTCTGGAATATTTGAATAAATAAATCTTGAATTGATAAACTTTCAAGCAGCAAGAAGATAATGTTTGTGTGCGAGCACCTCTTTTGTAAAGCAGAGAAGCTGGGGTCACACATTCTTTTATCTCCCCCAACTACACCCTCTCCCTCCTTTTGGCCAGGGGCAAGGGGTGTCAGCTGAAGCTGCTGTCTTCCTCATCCATTAGATTCTTGTCTGGTATCTAAGACCAGACTGTTCTGTCTTAAATTCATCCCTCAGTCAAAGGGTGTGATGAGAGAAAAAGGAAAATGCCTACTGAATAATTCTTCTTGAATGTACTAGAGGGACTATAAATTACTGATACGGTTTGGATATTTGTCCCTTCCAAATCTCATGTTAAAATTTGATCCCTGGCCAGGATGATGGCTCACACCTATAATCCTAGCACTTTGGGAGGCCCAGGTGGGCAGATCTCTTGAGCTCAGGAGTTAGAGACCAGACTGGGCAATGTGATGAAACCCCATCTCTACTAAAAATACAAAAATTAGTGGGGCATGGTGGCTCATGCCTGTAGTCCCAGTTACTGTGGAGGCTGAGGCACAAGGTCGCTTGAGCCTGACTGAGCTTAAGAGGTGGAGGAGGCAGCGCACTAAGATCGCACCACTGTACTCCAGCATGGGCAACAGAGTGAGACCCTATCTCAAAAAAAAAAAAAAAAAAAAAAAAAAAAACGATTCCCAGTGTGAGAGATGGGGCCTGGTGGAAGGTGTGTAGGTGTGTGGGTCATGGGAGTGGATCCTTCATGAGGTTCTTGGTGTAGTCTTCACTGTAATGAGTCAGTTCATGCAAGAACTAGTTGTTTAAAAGACTGTGACACCCTTCCCATCTCTCTTTTTCTCCCTCTCTTGTCATGTGGCACATCTGCTCCTCCTTTGCCTTCTGCCATGATTGGAAGCTTCCTAAAGCCCTCACCAGAACCAGATGCCAGCACCATGCTTCTTGTAGAGCCTGCAGAACCATGGGCCAAATAAACCTCTTTTCTTTATAAATTGCCCAGCCTCAAGTATTCTTTTATAGCCATGCAAAACTGAGACAACACACATATAAAAAATTCATTCCCCAAACCTTTACATGTTCCTCATCCTAAAGGACCTCTGTTAGTTATGGTGTCATCACCTTCTTGGCCAAGTGAAAAGTCTAGAGATGTTTGATCCCCTCTGGGGTAGTTCAGATGTCATGAGGGCATGGAGTTTCCTTTGGGAACGAAAAGAAGAGATGGTGTTTTGGAAGAGAAAGGTTAATTCTCGTCCTGGAGCATGTGAAGAAAGGCAGGAGATAGGGACTGAGGTGCAGGGTTTGTGCAGGCAGGGCCAAGTGTAAGGATCCAAATTAGAGCAGAGGCTAGAAAATGAGTGAAGCGGGTGGGAGGAGAAAAAGGGTCTCCAGAGTCTCTCTTGTCCTTGCCAGTAACTGCTGAATGAGTGGGTTCCCCTCCTTCACTGGTGAATACCCCTTGGCAGGACATTCCTCCAACCCCCCAGACTTGAGAAATGTTCCTATTTTCTTTTCTCCTCCGCTTCCAGTGAGAATGTTTCCACGTGAAAACACCGTAATGCATGAGATTATTTCACAGACAGAACAAGGTTGTACCAGACAGGCTGGGGTCAGTAGGTGTCATGATCCCATCTCACTGAAAACACACTCCAATAGGTAACCAAAAAATCAATTTGAATTAATTCATATTTTTACTCAGTCCCTCTGGAAACAGTTCAAAGTGGGACTGTGGAAGAGAGAGTTCATTTTCATGTCATAGAAAAGCAGCAAAACGTTATACAAATTCATTCCTCCTAACTTCATCACTTTTTATATCCACTACTACTATATCTTCTGAAGTTTTCACTCATTTTTCAACTCCCAACCTCAATTCCCATTCTCTTCTCAATATAAATATTCTAGCTTCTCCAGCTCACCCCCAGTTATTCACTTACACCAAACTTCATAATAAGGTCTAGGTGAATGTGTGATTGCGTGGCAGGAGGACATTTTGGTTTGTCTTCTGTCTTCCCCCGCCAGAGTGTAAACTCCTTGGGGGATTAGGGACTTCACTCCCTTCAGCCTAGAGCAACACCTGGCTTGCACTGAGTACTCAGTGACATTCATAAATCAATGAATATGCTTATATTATGTATCCATGCTCCCTAAGGGGTAATTACATTATTGTTTGCTGTCGCACTTACCAACCTTATACTGGGAATTACTCTGTATATTAAAAGGCACAGTATTGAATAGTGAGAGCAATTTGGTTTCTTCAGTCTCCACTAAAGGATTTGTTCAGGGCCCTTTATATCTTTGCAAATCCAGTTTCTCTATCTGTTATTGGAAACAATAACACACCTGAGAGACCATCTAAGACCTGACATACAGAACTTTGAGCTTTTCACGGTAAAGGTCAAGTGGCATTATCATTGTTGTCTCACTGCTTTTAATGTTAATAGAGATGAGCTAAGAATGATGACTTGAGTCTTCAAAATGAATATTCAAACTTAAAATTTCTTTCTCTAGTCTAGATAGTACTTCCAAGAAAAGCTTTTTTTCAGATGATTTTACTTCAGTACCAATGGCCTCTCTCCTCTGTATAGCATGTGAATAGAAGAGTAAGCTAACTGATGAAGTATTTTATCACTTGGTCTAACCAAGGGATAGGAAAATGTACTCATAGCCAAATTGAGCTCAAAGGAAGGCATACATCTGGGCACCACATCCAAAGAAAGTCTCACTTTTAAAAACATATTTTTGTGCATCTCAAAACATAAAAACTCAGTATTTTTAAAATACATTTCAATAGCAAGAAAATGTCTAAGGAGACAGTGTCTTCTCCAGAACAAAGAACTATCTTCTTTTCGCTTTCTGCCCTCAGAGAAAATAAGATGACCAAAGGGGTTTGAGTTTCCATAGCCTTAGCAGTTGTAGATAGGAAGCTGAATAGAAACGACTTTTCACCAATGGAAATGATCTGGTGGTAAGTGCCTCATTGCCCCACTGGAAATTTGTTTTCAGAAACTAAAATCGATGGGAAATCCTTAACCTGGGAAGGCTCTGAGGTTTAGCAGCTTCGATAGCAGAGCTGGTAGCATGCTAACAAAGGTCATGGAAGTAAGCCATACATCAGGGAGCACATTTATTATAATGAGATTAGGGAGCACATTTATTATAACAGGATTTATTATAAAGGGATATTATAATTATAATTGCAATTAGGGATTACAGTTGTTGCCCTCTAATAATTGTAAGCATAGAATGGCTCTATCTAAGTTCAAAAGAAATTGGGAAAATTCTCAGGACACCTCTGGGAGGAGCAGAAAGCATTCCCTATGCTAGACATTGCTGATCATTCCATCAGAAAGTGGAGAGGTCTAGAGTCTTTGATAAAGGAAGGTCAGAGATAACCTAGACATTTGACTTGGTTCACCTCCATCGGAAGACTCCTCGAGAACACTTTTTCTTCTCTCCCTGATCAACTCAAAGAGTATAGCAGCAGGAAAATAGCATCTTACTATAAAACAGATAAGGATTTCTATCCTGTACTCCCAGAAGAATGGTTAATGGGTGGTTAAATTGTTACTGTCTTAATCTAGTAAGCTCCTGCAAGAGAGTATGTACTTAGCAGGCTGGTGAATTAGAAACTACTCTTCATTAAGGTGATAGCGAGTGAGGCTACTTGAAGCTTATCTCTGCTGTCAAAATGATACCGACATAATCGTTATTATACATAGAGAAGGAATAGTGGTAGAGCGCATGGGTCATGGAATCGGTGCCTGCTTTTAATTCCTGATGCTACTGCTTACAAGTTCCCTGGTTACCAAGCAAGTTACTTAACCTCTGTGTGTTTTAGTTTGTTCAACTGTAAACTAAAGATAAACACAACAGCAACAGCAAGTAGTTTATAGTGTTTATGAAGTCCCGTGCCAAGCCTTATCTTAGTGTTTTGTCTTCACTGACTAATTTAACGCTTTCAACAACCCTATGAGGTGGGTACTTCCGTTACATGACTCCTGAATCTTTTCTTCTCTACTGTGGTGAGTCCCTTTAAACACTCAATAAACATGAAGGATGCTGATGTGCTTTATGAGCATTATTTCATTTAATCCTCACAGCACTGTGATGAGGAAGGTGCTCTTATTTTACCCATTTGACACTTGAGATGACTGAGGCACAGAAACGTTAAGTAACTTACTCAAAGACAGGAAGTGGTGGTGTTGAGAATTATAGGCTGTCAGACTCTAAATGCCATGTTCTTAAATATAATACATCCTATCAGAGTTTCCCTCATTTGTTAAAAGGGAATAAAACCAACTCAAATCACATGTTTGTGAATGGGAAGCATTTAGAAAGGATGACTGAAGGGCTACCTTCAAGGCTTGCATCAAAATAAACAGAATTGATAGACACAATCGAAGCTCTGGCTTTAATTTTGTTGTTGTTGGTTTCTTTTTCCTTGGTACAGGATTTTATGATGACGTTTCCATGAGAAAAGGGATCCTGTGGTCATGTAAAGTAATCAACAAAAAGAATGTAGGAAAGGGTACTGGTAAAGTCATATGAGGAAATCACTCACAAGATGTTTTTCTCTATACTGACATGAAATTCCCCTGAATGTGCTGTTTCACAATCTACAAGATGGAAGTAAGTTGCCTCTAGAGGACGCCAAAGTGATTATGGCACTTTTTAATTTTTAATTTTTTTTATTTTTTAATCTTCCTTGTTTCTGTAGATGTGGCATAGCCTCCCTGCATCTCTGAGGGTTTCTGGATGATCCTTAAAAATCCCCTCAGGGCCTTCGTCTCATTTGGAGTATGAGCCAGGGTCACCCAGAAAGCTAAATGCAGCTGCTGGGTGATAAAAGTCCTGTGGTAAACTGACTTCCAGCTAACCACAGGCGGCAGAGAGCATCTAATGCAACCACAAAGTGGTTTGCTGGCACAGAACTTCCCCAACCCTTGGAATGAGATACCAGGGCATGTTGTTTAGTCTCCATCTTGGAACTCTTTCTTGTAGCAAGAAGAAAATTCTGATATCCATCAATCTGAAATCTTTTGAGCACAGCTTTATGTGGAGGCAGGGAGATGAACATGTTGTCTGTGGGATCTCACAACCCCAAGTCCTGTGATCTTAGAGGAGATGCTTAACCAGTTTTAAAACAGGCCGGCATAAACATGCTTCTGGGGATTGAGTAACTGTAGGAGAGTATCAGAGTTTCTTGTAATATGCAGAATTATTTTCCCAAAAATACAAAATTCAATTTTAACACAAAATTTTAAGCTCTTGATGAACCTCTGGAGTCTTCAGGCATGCATGCCACCCCGAGCATGCTGTCAGCTCAACTTGTAGTCCTTCCAACAGACATCCTCTGTCAAGGTCACTCTGTGGAACTTGCATAGAACCACTGGCTTGTTGCAATCAGGTGGCCACTTTGAGGACCTTGTCCTGAAGAAATTGAAAAGGACACCATTAAGACCTTGAGTTTTTTCTTGAAAATATTGCCACTGCTTGTTCTTCAGCACTGCCTTTGAGCTAGAAATTGATGTACTTAATGGCTGGTATTGGCTGAAAAATGAAAACTATGTTAAGTTTTTAAAAACTTTAATGGAAAGGGATGAGGCTATTGCTTTAGCTCTTCAGTGACCTTGGTTGTGTCCATTTTTTTATGAGGACTTGGAGCAAAAGCCTATTCAATGCTCATTCCATGATTCCTGCTAAGTCTTTCTTCTCTGGCCACTGGTAATCTAGAATGGAATGGCCCAACTGTCTACATTCTGTGGGCTCTAGCAAATGCATGAACTCTGCTTTCAGTGGGAAGAAGATTCTGGCCTGGGGCTTTTAAATTGCCTCCAGGGGTTTTCTAGGTTGCTCTGTATTAAAATGTTCACAGTTTTGGGTAATGCTGTTGGACTTTGGGAACTGAGTGGTGCCATCCAAAACCCTGGGCCCTGCCCGGCCACAACACACTGTTGTATCTCCCACTCTCATACCTAATTTCAAGCCACCAAAGCATAATAAAGCTTATGAATAGAATTCTCTGCCATTGGCTCAGCTCCAGGTCCTATGGCAGGTAAATGAAGAAAGCAGAACAATCAACATTCTCTGTTCTTTGATTCCTTCAGCATAAGAGGTAAGGCTGCCTGTAATCCCAGCACTTTGGGAGGCTGAGGCCGGTGGATCACTTGGTGTCCAGGAATTTGAGACCAGCCTGGCAAACATGGTGAAACCCCATCTCTACCAAAAATACAAAAAAATTAGCTGGACATGGTGGCACATGCCTGTAATCCCAGCTACTTAGGAGGCTGAGGCAGGAGAATCACTTCGAACCTGTGAGGCGGCGGAGGTTGCAGTGAGCCAAGATCACACCACTGCACTCTAGCCTGAATGACAGAATGAGACTTAAAAACAATAAAATATAAATGAAAATCTAAAAAAGGTAAGGCTGTTCTTGGTGTGGTGTGGTGGTATGGATTATAGCTAGCTAAGGCAGGCTAGACTTCACTCCCTTTCATGGACACAGTCCTCATGCAACCCTGGTATTCTGTAGCACCTGGGAGGAAACTAATCTGTAGCCACCTGAAGATGCTTTGGGGAGTGAGCCCAGCCTGGTTCCCAAGGGAGGCCATTAGGATGCTTCTGTTTCCCAATGGAGCTAAATAAATGACACATGTAAACCACCTAGCACTCACCCCAATGATAACTCTTCTAAAAGCAATGCTAGCAAAAGCCTGAAGCTGCTAAGATAAAATCCCATAGCCACAAGAGTGCCTTTCGATTCCTTTCTCTCCAGAAAAAGCAATTCCCTGATTTCATGTGCTAACTACAGGATGATCTTAGAATCCCCAAATTAGACCTCTTTAAAAATCTCAATATTAATCTTCCATGTGCTTAGGCCTAAACAAGATGGAGAGAACAGGTAAATAATCATTAAATTGAAGCTAAAAGTTTTGAGGATTCTACAAGGAAGATAATGGTTTGCTATTATAGGCATTGAGATTTCTGTATTCTCATTTCTGATAACTAGCAGCCATCGTCATAATGTGGTGCAAATTTTGGACATTTAGAACCTATTTCTAAGGCCTACTTTAAACACTGAAAATAAAGGAAAATAAGAATATACCATGCAACAGATATGTCAACTACTGCCAAAGGAAATATAATCCATTCTTTAGACACAGAAGTAAATTAGTCGAGTTCACTTTACAGGTACCCTATAATCTGTTGTAGAGGACCACGTGCTCGCAAACGAGATGTTCCCGATAGTTGTGCTCTTGCAAACAAAGCATGACGTTTCTTCTCTGCAAACGGGAAGAACAAAAGAGCCGCAAACAGCAGACTCTGGGAACTGGTTAATGTTTAAGCATCTTGAGAACTCAGAAAGTTAGGGAAAGGTCAGAAAAACAACTCATGACATAAAAACAACTCGTGTCTTGTGACGTGGTAAAATTCCACAAGAGTGTATAAAATAGAGCAGAGCGTGCTGCTCGGGGCGGCCGCCATGTTTGTCTTGTCCTGTGTTGTCTTGTGTGTTCATTCCTTTGTTTAGGAAACACGCGGACCCCAACATCTGTGAAGACACATTCTCTTTCTTTTTCTTCTCTGTGAAATTGCAAAGATATTCTGTCACTTGACTAGACAAAGCCCAATTTCCAACCATTATCTTTTTTAAAACCATGTTCTAAATTCTTCACAAGTTTGGGTCTACCTGTCTCTGTTTGTTTCCAATTTTAAAATGTCACTGAAATGCTACCCATCAGGACTGGAAAGAACAGTTAGAAATTGTAGTCTCATCCTTTCATTTCATAAATGAAACAGAGACTTAGAGAAGTGAAATTTTATTAAGTTAGGTAATGGTAAAACTGGAATGAAAACCCAGACTTCCTGACCCCCTAGTCCAACAAAATTCAGATCCAAACATTACAAATGACACGTAATCTTCCCTGAGATATGACCTGCTGCTGCAAGACTCCAGGCAGACAGCATCAAATGCAGCGGCAAGGAAAAGGAACAGGGCAGGAAAGAGGAAGATTTGGGATCTCTGAGGCCAGCCTTCTATGCTTCCTCTAAATATTGGCTTTGGGACAAAGCCACATTGCACTACCCAAGAAATGGCTCTGAAAGTTCAAATATTGAAGTAGGAGTTTTCTTACACCCATGTGTGATGCCATGGAAGTTATTACAATTAAACCTAGTGGGAGTAGATATTAATCCTTAAGTAAAATGTATTTTTTGAAGGCAAGTTTCCTGAAGCATTGTGATATAGACTTAGGCTGTGCTTATAAATTAATGCAGGTCTGATGACTGTTACTACTCATCCGTTCATTGATTTCCTCACTGATTTATCCAGCAAATATTTATTGAGTGCCTAGGACACGTCAGGTCACAAAGTGGTGAGCAGGGGAGACGCAGCCCGGGCTCCCGAGAACTTATAATGTAGTGGCCATGACAGACACTGAACAAGCATTTACAATCAATTATGGAGGGGCACACCACAGAGCTTCACCAGAAGCTAAAACCCTGGACAGACATTCTGGCTCAGTGCATCTTGTGGAGGGTATTTTGAGGAGTGGTGGGGCATTTGGGGTTGTTAGAAGGCTGGAAAGATGCTACCGGCCTCTACATTTGCTGCAGAGTTGCTGGATGTCTTGCACTGCACCACCCACCTCTGCAATACAGGGAGTTGTCCCACATCCCTCAAGACTTTGAAGTCCTTTCGCAAAGGTGAAAACCCTGTTCATAATTGCCCAAGCCTAGACTCTAACTCTACTTTATTATTTATTTATTTATTTATTTATTATTTTTTTAAAGATGGAGTCTGGCTCTGTTGCCCAGGTTGGAGAGCACTAGCACAATCTCAGCTCACTGCAACCTCCACCTCCCAGGTTCAAGTTATTCTCCTGCCTCAGCCTCCCAAGTAGTTGGGATTATAGGCACCTGCCACCATGCCTGGCTAATTTTTGTATTTTTAATAGAGATGGGGTTTTACCATTTTGGCCAGGCTGGTCTTGAATTCCTGACCTCAGACGATCCACCCACCTCAGCCTTCCAAAGCACTGGGATTACGGGAGTGAACCACTGTGCCTGGCCTCTAACTCTGTTTTAAAGATCTACATGAAGTATCTTTTGCACAGCTTTGAATATACTGAATATTCAAAGAATGCATCTAATGTGGAAGACCATATTTTGTTTTGATCAAAACTTAAGAACACAGTTCACAGTTTTACAAAAGTATGTCAACAATGGCAATACTGCCAGTAAAACATAATTACTGACATTTCTATCAGGCTGCATTTAGAGCTCTCTCAGCCAAGAGGATTAAGTGAAATTACTCTTCTTTTATTAGTCTGTGAATAAAGGTAGATTATTTTATCTATGAATTTCATTCCTGATTGGTTTGTGAAAGCAAGTGAACAGACATCAACAATAGACAAAGAATTGTACTCTTCCTCCTCTCTGCCTTTAATGATGTCCCACAACTGACAATGTTTGTGGCTCTCCCAGCTAACTTGTTACTTGGTTAGGTAAAGTAGAGGTGCTTCTTTTCTCCTAGTTCAATGACTCTGGCTTGAGAAGATGACAGATGGAAGAGAAAATCAGAAGCCTGAAGAGATGTAGACGGTGTGACTGCCCACTCCTATGTCATTTTCAGGCTGCACCATCTTAAAAACATGTATCAACCTAGATTTTGGATAACTAGAAGACTACATTCAGAAAGGATTTAGTGTCAAAAAGATACGCTATGGAGCTAAAGCCACAAGAAAGAGTCCCAAGATGCCAACTTATGGCAGTGAATGCAGGGAGAGCCAGGAGGGCGGGTGGGGGAATGCATTTCTCTGGTTCTACCCGCTCCTCCAGTCTTCTGGCAGAGGCGATGCAGCAAAGAGTCTGAGTTGATAATATATGTACGTTCTGGACTGTAGGCTTAATAATGCTCAGAGGGTCCCCGTGTTTCTCAGAAGCCTCCTGGAAGTTCAGCAGCCTCACGTGCCATAATGTTCACAGACACTTTTATAATAACCTCTTATTTCCTAACCCTCTGAGAAACAAGGGTGTAGGCAGCTGGACAGCTGGCAGACAACGACTTTTCTAATAGATGGAGAAGGGTAGAAAACTTTGGTGACTTAATTTTATTCTTTTTGCTCTGAACACTCAGATAGGCTAGATAAGCAAAGGTAGAGGAGGGTCCTTGGCAAGTGGACATAACACAAGCAGGAGGCCCTCCCTGGCACCCTCAACAGCACTCTAAGACAAGGCAGACTTGACCTGTGAGAAATAACCTCTGCACGAATTAACTGAGCTCCCGATGGCTTACAGGTATCAAAGTCAGCATGCTGCTTTCTTAGATGTCTTAGAAGAGGTGTTTTTGTTTGTTTGTTTGTTTGTTTCTTTGCAATCTCAAGTCTTAAGAACAGAAGGCTCTTCTGGTTACAGAGCTGGAGTTTGTGATCGGAGCATCCTCCAAATAACACTAGTGGGACTCCTGTCACTGCTGTAAAAGGAAAACTGTAACATGAGAATGTGTATCAGCTAGGACTTTTGACTCTTGGGAAGTAGCGCTCCGTGTGAGGTTAGCTATCCTGGTAGCTGGGATGAGATGACCAACTTGTTTTTCCAAGGCCTCCAAATTGTCTCAAATGGCAACTAATTTTAGTCAAAATGAACTTATTCCAGATTTGAACCAAGGACTGAGAAGAGCAAGGCTGAATATCCCATTACAACAGCTATCCAGATTCTCCATAATACCGTATATTAAATCCTTATAATAAGCTGCTTTGTGAGTCTTGGTGCTGGTTCAGTATTTTCATTGCAGTGATTACCCTATGGTCTGTTGGCCAGCTGAAGCTGGAGTACTCTTTCTCTTGATACATTTCCATAACATCTCTCATCGGCCCAGTGAAACTTGTTGTTAAGGGCAGAGTTAATCTATTGCAGTCTGCCTCGCTGCGTGATGCCAAGAAACTTGGTGTATTTCTTTCAGTTATTTCCGCAAGGACAGTTCACTTTTTTGGGAGAATTTTAGCTCCATCAAGTTAGTAAACAATGTAACTTCAAAGAACGCTCTTGAAAACAGTCTCCTTACCCCATCCTAAAAGTGGGGTCCCTATTGACTAAATTGACACCAAAATGGGGGCACTGTTCTACATACTGGATTTCAATATGTGTATGCATATGAGTATTTAAATATTTGTATTGTTCCAAAAGGAATTTGTGGGAACTTTTAAAAAAGGAACTAGGATTTGTATATCCTTCAGTGATGTTGCTTCCTAATTCCAATTCATGTCCACCGGCTGCCACTCCTACTACTTGCTTAGAGCTTGTAACTGTGCCAGGCACTGGCAATACAGAGATGATTAAAATGATTCCAGGCTAGTAGGAGAGAAAAACAAATAAATAAACTAGATTTCTGTGTGATGTATGTAGAGGAGCCAAAAACCTCAACATTACCAATCACTGCTAAGAGAGCCCAGCTGATTTTGCTTTGAATCCTAGGGCTGGGGAAGTAAACATATTTGTCAGCAGCTGGACCTGCCGGAGTGTCCCAGATGAGGGATATGCAGTGAAGCTCTCACCCAGCAGGAATGAACTCTGGGAGGACACCTCTGCTGACACTCCTGGCCCAGTCTATCCCACATTCCATCTAGTTTGCCCTCTCATCCTTGTATATTCTCTAGCTGCTCATTTATGGTGCTTTCACCATTGTGATTTTTTTTTTTCCCTGGCTCTATTGTGATTCCCTGGCACAAGCTGCATTTGGCATATTCTCTCTTGGCCCCTGTCTTAAGAACAACATTCACTCCCCTGGCTTAGCATTCTCCCCTCCACCAAGTATCAAGGGCTCCACCCCAGGCTGTCCTCCCTCCACCTGATCCCTTGTCTCTGGGCTTCAGGAGTAGGTGCCAGTTCAGTTTCAGCCACACCCTCATTCAGTTCTCAGTAGGGTCAAGGGTTGTTTTGCTTTGTTTTGTTTATTCCCTCTTTAGGTCCCACCCTTACCCTCTTCCTGCCATTTTGAAAGAAAGTCCAGTGCTTTAACAAACTGAAAAATATATTAAAGGCCAAAGTCTGGATCAAAAATTAAAATAAAACATAACTAAAACCTAGAAAACTTTTACTTTTTTTTACAGGACTTGTGCTTTTTCCCCCCATCCCCCATAGTAACTAGGGTTACTGGTGTAGCAAAACATGAGACTCATAAGGCCAAAAAGAGGCTGCTGAGAGGAGCGTCTGAACCGTACAACGTTCTTGTTCCCAGAAGAGGCTTCCATTTGTTAGAGATCTTGCGGCTTATGCTTTTAGGATATTTTATATCAGTATTATCAACAGAAATATAATGTTAGCCACATGTATAATTTTATTTTATAATAACTACATTGGAAAAAAGTAAAAATAAAAAAATTATTTTAAATAATAAATTTTATTTAACTGAAAACATTCTCATTGCAAAATACTACATAAAATTGTTACTGAAACAATTTACATTGTTTGCTTTTCATACTAAGTCTTAGAAATGTCAACCCAGATGCTAAATTTTCAACAAAGTTTAATATAGTACTACCAAAGGGAGTGCTATTTGCAAAATGGTGGAATAGAAAGTCTGAGCCCTTGGTTTCTCCACCAAAAACACCAATTTGGCCACAATATACAAATGAAAATACATGTGTGAGAGTTCTAGAATTCACTTAAGCTGTTGCAGTGCCCCAGATGAGCATAAAACTGAGAATAAGCAACATTAAAATGATTAAGAAGAGCAAATTAACTTTATTTGTGTCAGTCCATCCCCAAAGGCCACATAGCTCAGTGCTGAGACAGAGATTTCCTTGGTCCATGACTTCTCCTTGAGGGAAGAATCAGAATGAGGCATAATCCATTGTTCCTAGCCTTTTGTGGTGCTGCTTGAGGGAACAGTTTCTGTCTTACCTCACCTGGAATGCTAATGGGACTGGCAAACTTTGAATACCTGGAAATGGCTAAGAACAAAGGAAAGGAACCAGCAGCTTACCATAGCCTGCACATTTCAGCAAGATTTGGTGAAGACACACAAATAAAAGTTTATCCTAAGGGAGGGAAGAAGAGGAATAGAGTGTGCCTCCAATGTCCTGGCTCATGGTACAACACTCAGACAATAGAGGGTACAAGACATTATTGGCTTCTAAAAAAAATGAAATAAATAGTAACTCCTTCCCCTCCCTCCCCCAGTTAGGCATCTACACATGCAAATCCAGAGAAGACATATCGTTGAAAAGATCTGAAGGGCTCCCAGAATCTTTAGCCAGGATGATTGGTGAAGTTCTTTCCCTGTAGATGCCAGTCCATAAAGACTGGGAGAGGGGGCAGTTTCTTCAAATGCACAGATACTAACAGAAAGTCACAGGAACATGAAGAATTGGGAAAACATGACCCACTCAAAGAAACAAAATAAATCTCTAGTAACCATAAAGAAATGGAGAAATATGAATTACCTGATGAGAAATTCAAAGTAATTGTCTTAAAGAAGCTCAGTGAACTATCTTATAATACATATAGACAACTGCTTGAAATCAGAAAAATAATACATGAACAAAATCAGAATATCAGCAATGAGAAACTACAACAAAGAACCAAACAAAAATTCTGAAGCAAAAGAATAGAATAACTGAACTGAAAAATTCACTAGAGGTCTTCAACAGCATATTCGATCAAACGGAAGAGAGAAACAGTGAAATCAAAGAATCAAAGACGAGTCATTTAAAATTATCCAGAAGACCAAAAAAAGAAAAGAAAAGAAAGAAAACCAAACACCTTATGGAAGTTAAAGAAAAGGAAGAGAGAAATGAGCAGAAAGCTTATTTAAGTAATGGCTGAAATGGTCATCCCAGATTCATGAAGCTTAACAGACACAGATATGAGGAATCCAAACAAGTCTATGCCAAGACACATAATTAAATTATCAAAAATCATAGACTAAGACACATGATTAAATTGTCAAAAGTCAAAGACAATGAGAGAATTTTTCAAGCAGCAAGAAACAAACAGCTCATTAGGTATAAAGTAGCTCTGTAAGACTATCAGTGGATTTCTCAGCAGAAACTTCACAGACTGAAGGAGATGGAATTATATTTTCAAAGTGCTGGGGGAGAAAAGTGTTACCAACCAAGAATACTATACCCACCACAGCTATCCTTCAGAAGGAAGGAGAAATAAAGACAAATGCTGAGGGAGTTCATTACTGCTAGATTTGCCTTACAAGAAATGTTAAAGGGAGTTCTTCAAATTAAAATGAAAGGACACTAAACAGCCACATCAAAGCATATGAAAGTATAAAAGTTACTGGCCAAGATACATATATAAACAAATATAGAATAATATTGTATTGGTGACATGTAAATCAGTTTTAATTCTAGTGTAAAAGACAAAAGTATTGAAATTACTGTAATTATTGATTAATAGATACACAATATAAAAGTTGTGTAAAAATTTGTGTAAATTGTGACAACAGAAATGTATGTGTAAAGTAAAAGTATAGTTCTGCCAAAAAACATTTTTGTTTAATAAAAAAAATTTACATTTCTTCAACTTTTTAAAAATTAAAACAATACAAAGCATTTTTCAGTTTCACTAGCCGTATTTCAAGTACTCAATAGCCCACATATGGCTAACAGCTAACATATTGGACAGCACAGCTTTATACAAAAAGTCCTTATTCATAAGCTTTACCTCACATCAGGTCAGCAAAATTTGGAAACTATTTTCCCCAGTGAGCCAACAACAGTCATTGAATGGGAAGAAGGGAAACAGGTCCCACTTATACTCTCTTGGTCTTTCAAAGGCCCCACAAATGACATCAATCTGCAAATTATTTCCTGTAATTTCAAACTTTTCTTCTTAAGCTTAAGTTTTGTCAGAGAAGAAAAAACCCTCAAATACAACACAGATGGCATTTACTAGTAAAATATAAATTTACTTTACCCATAAACTTCCCATTTTGAGACTATGCTAAGAAAATAAAAACTATAATTAATGTTAAATGTTTGTGTAATCATTAAAAAATAAGAAATAGAATATTAAATTGAAATCCAGCAAATAGAAAAAATAGGTCCAAGAAAACATACTATTCCATTGGAAGAGAAAAAGAGGAAGATACAAAGTAGAAGACACAAGGAAAAAGCATGGTAAAAAAACAACAAAAAAAATGAAAGAAATAGGTTAAAATTTATTATGAATCATAATAAATGCAAAATGGATAAACTTTTAAAGTGGAAAATCCCAGATTTTAAACAAATCTAGCTCTATACTGTTTATGAGACCCACTTAGGATGAAATGATGCTAAAAGTAAAAGGATGGATAAGGATATAGCAGATATACTAACCCTCTACCAAAAAACTAATGTTAGCAATATTATATCCATCAAATTTAATATTTGGCTGTTATACAGGATTTAAACATAATGAATTATTACTATGTGTAGCAATAAGAATAGATCTCAAAAATATAATAGTTCATGAATTAAGCAAGTTGCATAACAAATGAACAACATGATATGATTTATGTATAATTTTAAAATATACACAAAGCAATAGCATGGTTATTCTGTGGATATGTACACAAATATGTACAAGTAATTTTTTAAAATTGTGAAGGCTATACACTAATTTATAGTAGTGATTACATCACAGAAATGGGGAATATTGATAAAGAGATGCAGGCTAAAGAAAATTTCTATTTCATCTGTAACATTTTATTTTTTTATTTTAAGAAAATGATGTATTCATATACTTCTGTGATTTCCTTTAACATATATTCATGGGAAAAAAACTTGAGAGCAAATAAACAAAATATTAAGATGATTTAATTGTCAATAGTGGGAGTAAGAATGTCTGTCATTCTTGTGCTTCTCTGTAGTTTTTAAATTTTCAGAAAGAAAAGAAAGGTCAAGGGAGGGAAAGATCAAGGGATGGGGAGAAAATGACATAAGTAAATGATCTGTCCAGCTGTTATATTTTATAATTAAAAAATAGACAAAGGCACATAAACTAAACCTAGAAAGTCAAGAAGACCTTGGAAGTTTCACAATTAGTTACAGAAGTGAAATTGTCCAACCTTTTCTATCATTGCTTGTCTAAGGTAACCAATGCTTTCAGTACTTAATAAAACAATGCCAACATTTTTGGCTGTTTTAAATGTTTCTTAATGTTCTCATTCAAAGCCATGTGTTTAATTTAAAAAATCTTCAATATTTTAAGTTGCCAATCTGTTGCTGCTTTCAGATTTCAAAGAACCAGGGGAATATTATTTCATAAGCCCATAAAAAATGTTAAAAGTCTTTACCATTTAATTACACAAAGTTATAGCTCCCAGCTTAATAGCTGCTGTATAAAAAAAGTACGTTTTGGTAAAGACCAGAGTGGCCCAGTAAAGCAAGCACTACTACATTTTATTGCTCATGTAACTTTACTTACAAGATATATTTGCAATAAACCTTGTGTAAGTTTTCATGACCATGCGGATAGGTAAATCTGGAAAGTGGTTAGAGCTATTCTGTTTTAAATATTAGAAGCATATTGCTATGTTCTAGCTCATCAGCTAGAATATTCTGTAAACTTTGAAATCACTGATCAATTCTACTTAAAAAAAAAAAAGCATTACATATGGGTTTTCACCAAAGGCTTTAGATAATTGGTGCCCAACAGTATAACAACTTTCCACATTACTCTTTTCATATGCTATCCCAGAAGAATTACCTTCTTTTGGACAGGATATTTGAATCAATCAGTCAAGTGTTTATTAAGCAGCTACTGATTTTGTCCTTTCTTTTACCTCACAGAACCATTTTATTCCATGATTGTGTGTGTGTGTCTGTGTGTGTGCGTGTGTGTGTGTGTCTGTGTGTGTGTGTACAGTCCTAAATTCTTTTAGAGGAAAGTTTTATTTCTTAAGTTTAAAGCCTCTGTAGACAAAATGAGTCTTTGAAGGCACATTTTACTTCTTGGTTTCTGTAAGCATCATTGAAATGAGATTTTAAAAGTACAAAATAGTGTAAAATAACACTAAATAAATACAAAATAGAGAAAATTCATAACAATTTGAGACTAAGTTAGAATCATCAGAAGACAGGACAAGAATTTCTGGAGTACAGAAAGCAGGTAGATGATGGGGAAGTGTTGACTGAAACAAGACTGTTTCCTTCAACTAAGGTAAAATCCGGTTCCTTAATTGAACCCTAAATGAATTGTAAGTTTCATATTGAAGGATCTCAGGGAATGTTACCTCAAAATATAACACTTTAGTATGCTGATTACTTTGAACTGAGTCCTATGGGGAAGAGTAGATGCAGGCAGAGGCTTTCTTTGAGCTCCCTTTATCTCCCTAGGAAGAGATCCTCCAAAAGGATCTCAATGGTCATGAATCTCCTTCCCAGAAACTTACCAACTCAGATAACAGGAGAGGAGACTACAGTTGACTTTACGCCAAGACTACCAATTCTCCTTCTGAGGACTGCTTCTAGCCAATCTGTAGTATCCCAGAGACTTTTTATCAGTATATCAAGATTTTCATTCACCTTGTAATTCCTCCTCCAACTCTCCCATAACTTGTGTCTCCCCCTGCCAAGAATCCCCAAGTCTCTCTTCTTTTCTGTAGCTCAGGATGCTGTATAAGCTTCAATATGAGACCCTTCTTGGCATCTCATATTTTGTGGGATTCCCATGCATATGTATATAATTAACACAGTTTTTCTCCTGTTAATGTATCTAATGTCCATTTAATTTGTAGCCCAGCCAAGGAACCTAAAAGGGTAGACGAAAGCCATTTTCTACTCTCCTACAGTATTAGAGAGTAAACAAAGCAGGAGTATAAAATTTGGTGTAGATTGCGTATTAATTGCAGATCTGCTATGGAACGTCCGATCTGCCTAATCTTCCACTATTCTCTTCTCCCAATTCTGCATGTACAGGGCAACTGACAGTGGCAATGTATATCCACAGGTCATAACTAAAGAAATGCTCTGAAGAAGTTAATCAAGCTTCCTAGAAACAACCAGTTCTCGGCTATGAATGTGCATGTGCCATAGCAAATCTATTTTCAGTCTGGCAGATGATGGCCATTCTACCATTTCCCGGTACAGCCAGTTGTGAAGTCTGACACACACAAACAACTCAAGAACAGCCCTCCACTCAGTAGGGAGGTTCACTGAGAAAGCAGACTACAAATCAGCACAAGCTACTAATATCGGTCAACCAAATGTCTTTATGCCAAACATAAATGGGCAACCAAGAGAGGTGAGGAAAGTCAACAGTCAAGAGAGGGTACACAGCATTTAATCCTGAGGAAAGTAAAGATAACTCAGGAAACTGAAGATAAGTTTTTAATAAATTAGGAAATCCAAGAACAAAAGAGATTTATTCAAATTGAAAACTAGAATTTTCAAAGTTTCAATAGGAGGTTGGATGAACGCTTTTCAGAATGTAGACCAAAAAAAAAGAGAAGAAAATTTAATATAGACATACAGAGACATAGAAGATTAATTCAGGAGATCAAACATTTATGAGAAGTTCCAGAATCTAAAAACATAGAAAATAGAGGGGAGGAAATAATTTTAACAATTTTTGAAGAAATTTCTTCTTCTCCTGGGCTGGAGAAAGGCATGAATCATTTTATTGAATGATAGCATACAATACCAAACAGAAATGAAAGAAAAATATACTCACACTTGTACATAGTCTACAGAGGTTTTTAAACACCAATGACAAAATCTACAGAGTAGAAAAAAATAAAACAGGTAATATAAATTTATTTTCAGAAACGTTGCATGCTCAAACTAGTGATGCAATGGCTTCATAATTCTGAGAGAAAATTATGTTGAAGTTAGAATTCTATACCCAATTAAATTATCAATCACTAAAAGACAAAACAAAGACCTATTCAAATAGGTCTGAGAAAATGTTGCTTTCTCCTTTCTGTAAAATTTTCCTTGGAAATGTACTACTGCAAAACCAAAAAGGTATCCAGGAACAGGAAGATGTGTGTGTCAAGACCCAGTTGCTGTTATAGAGCAGTATTATAAAAAGAATTCTTAGACTGATTACTGTGCAGCAGGCCTAGAAAGCAATCACTCAAAATCAGAATAGGCAGCCAGAGGGTTCTAAGTAGGATGTCTTCAAGAAGAAAGTGAGATTACTATATGTTTACATACAGTCATGTATGTAAATGATTAAAAATAGAAAAAGGCACAGAGACTAAACCTAGAAAATCAAGAAGCATGTTTAGAAAGCTTGGTGTGCTTGCTGATACTACATGCATAGTATTATCCTGACAACTGCAAAAAGAAAGAATGAAACGAAGACAGAAAGAAAATTAGAAATGCTATGCAAGAATCTGTAAAAGGAAGTTATAATGTAAGTATAAAGCAAACTAAAAAGGCATAATTTTGAGCAAATAATGGAATACGGTAAGATAATTTTTTTTTTGAATTTAATGTTCGAGATAGTTTCTCTCAAAAAGTACAGGTTTTGTGTCACAGGATTACATTCCTTCCCCCATGTTTCATCTTATACACTATGTATTTCTGCAGTCTTTAATGTTTACATGATCTTAATATTATCAATGCTGTTTATGTGTCTTCAGCTTTTAAAATCATTTCATTGACATATCATGGAAGACAATCATAGATTCTGAGAAGAGCGTATACTTTACCAAGTTTGGTAATTTCAGAGTGCTGATATCGCTCACGTAATTTCAGATAGTAGAGTTGGGAGGAAAAAGGGAAGGCATGTAAGGACTCTTGTTTTTAAATTTTATATCGAACTTTCTTGAGAAGTAGAAATAGAGGCTTCAGTAAATTATCTAAAGATAGAAAGACACCCCCCCAAAACTAAAAATATAACTAAAAAATATCAGTAGACATAGGGGAGAAAGGCAGGTAGAGACTAACTTGGGCAAGCTGAATTTGTACCTTTCAAACCGGGTTGAGGTTATGTGGAGGGATGGAGATGGCAAAGCAGGATTAATGCTGAAATTAATCCTTGAAACTATGAAACTTATGACACCCTAAACCATGAAACTAATGAAACTTAACCTTCAGGAGTCCTTACTTGTCCAGGCCCCTTCCAAGGCCTTGAAATACACACACACACACACACACACACACACACATGCACACACACACACGCACACACACACGCACACACACACACAAACTGTCATTTGAATTATGTTCCTTTAAGACTCTCATAGAGTGAATGCGCTTCAAGCTCCACAAAACCTACATCCGGCTCTGGAGGTGATGAGCTAGAGATTGAAGAGGTTGAACAACTTACTTTTGGGGAAAAACCTGGGGAGTTCTGAGAAACTGTTGTCCTTTAATTTGACTCACTAACGCTGTTTAAACTCTTGAGTCTATATACGTATAACTTGCTTAGCACTATAATTTATTTTGAAGTATTAATTAGAATGCTTCCCCATTTCTGTGCTTATCTTCCTTCATTAAACTGTAACCTCCATCTCTCCCCCATTTCCCCTTCTACAACCCCCTTCCCTGATCCTTCATCCACCATCCCAAACAACTAGACATAAAGCCATTCACTTGGAAAACAGAAAATGAAAGCTGCAAATCCTCTTTTATTAATTTCAACAGGCACTCTTCTGAGTGAAAGACAATATTCGGGTGTTATTTGCAGAATGAGATTTTTTGTTGGTTTGTTTATGTTTAAAGAACATATTTAAAAAATATCCAGATGCTGAAGAGGAGGATCAGGGTCAGGGACCATAGTCCGTGAAAAGTGAGATGAGACATTGAGATACAGGCTGCATTGCCAGTGTGGTTGGAGGTTGAATTAGTGCCTCTTTGTCCTTCCTGGTGAGTGTGGCCAGCATATTAACAGTCAATTATTCATTCTACATCTGGAGACTCTATCTGGAATCCCCATTGGATTCCTGGTCCAATGGCCAAGGACATTGTAGGCACTTGAAAGAGAATGTAATAGCATGAGGGAGTAACGTAATAGCATGAGGGGGTAGCAGTTGCCCCTGACCAAAGCAAGGGTAGACAGAGACAGGAGAGTGGTGAGCTCTGCAGCTCTGGCCATGAGCAGTATGTTTCTTACTATAAGCATATGAAGAAAAGAATGCTGAATCTTAGTGCCAAGTTTCTTCACCCTCCCCAACAAACATATTGTATAAATATATAAATAAAGTATATAATGTATAAATTTTATATGTATCATATATATATTTTATATATATTTATATATTTTATATATATACACACACACATATATATAAATATATATTTTCCTGCAAAAAAATTTACTGAACTCTAACTATTCGCAAGGCTAGTCTGCTAAAACTGGACTGATGAAGTCCAACAGTGTAACTATTTAAAAGTGCCCAATATATTGTGCCTAATTGCTTTCAAAAAGCCTTGGGCCAATTCATACTTCCACTGACAGTGTATGAGCTTACTTCCTCTAGGCAACGCTATTTTTATTATCAGTTATTTTCAGGATCGACAAAATGAGGGGGAAAGAATACTGGATTCTGTTTTACCTCTGCCTTTTAGTTATCAAGTGTTTTTGGAAAACCCTGTTCATCTCCTCAGGCCCCTCAGGTTTCCTCACCTGATAATTAAGTAAGTTTACATCATTGGTCCTCGAATCAAGCATTGCCTCAACTCAGCAGCATTTGATAGCAGCAAATCACCTAGAATTTGATAGATATGAAAATTTTAAGATTCACCCAGAGATACTAAATCAGAAATTCGGAAACTAGAGCCCATCAGTCTGTGTTTGAACAAGTCTCAAGGTGATACTGAGGTAGCTAAAATTGCATCGATACAGCTAGAAGTGCTGTATTGGATAATATTTAAGTTCCATTTTAGTTCCAACACCTTCATTCATCATTTTCAAGCAGATAAGAGAACCAGAGAAATTTTCAATGTGGATTTGTTGGCATGACTTTTTGGTGTACATGAGAACTGAACTTGACAGAGATATGGTTGCATCTAGTTTCTCAAACATTTTCAGCAGCATCTCATGATGTATTTGATTTTACTGTAGAAAAACAAGATTACCAACAATGAGTTGCAGTGACAAGAAGCAATATGGTATAGTGGATAAGAGACTATTGTGACATTAGGTGAACTTGAGTGTGAATAGTGGCGGATGCTTAGCTTACTAGCTGTGTACTTGGGGCTCACTGCCCTATTCTGCAAAATTGAAATAATTAGAATATGTACTCCATTGAATTGCGGTAAACGTTAAATAAGGAACTACATGTAAACTAAATCTATTGTCTGACATACAGAAGGTGTCTAATCAATGTACACTATTACTTGTTACTAAAAAGATATTAAAAAATATTATTAAAAAGATAAAAAGCTCAGATTATTTCCATAAAAGCAGTATTCATTACAGCACAAGTCCACTAAGAAATAAATAACACTAAGAGCTAAAAAAATCATTAACTAATGAATTAACCTGGGCTAAGAAAAGAATTGAGGGAAGACATAGTTACAGGAAATATGCCATGTAGTTCCTTTTCAGTAAAGATATCTTGAAGCCATGTGTAACTACTCTTTGCTAGAACTATTATAGAATAGGAAAGGGTAAGATTTTTCTCCCCAAAAGCTGGTGTACTGAACTTTTCTCATTCTCTTTGGCAATTTTGTGTTCCATTTTTATTTTTTATTTCACAAACCCTAACAAACTAGGATAGTGTCTATTTATAATCAAATGACCTAATTATCAAGGTCCTTCAGGGGAACTGTGTCATGATCCTAAGCAGGGTGTTTCCTCCACAAGTGGCAGCACACTTTTAAATTACAAATGAATTCCTTTCAGGCCCAACCTAGCTTCCCTTCCTCTTACCGTAGCCCTGTCTCAGTTCCTAGAAATGCTGACCTTATTCCTCTACACCATGTGACATCCATTTTCACTCTTGTATTCAACTTTTCATTACTGGGTTCCTTCAAACAAACAATGTCTCATGTGACTCTAATTCTCACAGTAAAAATAGGATGCTTTTCTGCATTTTCTCAGTTTATCAACTGATTTTTCTGTGGATTGGAATTTGGAAAAACAAATTTTCCAAAAAATACTGGGAAAGACTTTCCTACAGAAACACTAATCCCTATAATTTGCAGTCCCATCCTGGAAAGAGGTCACTTGTTTTAAACAACTAACAATATAAACTTACTCTATTTTATAAAACAGTTTTATCACATTGTCAGTGGACTGGTTCAGGTTCTTGACTTTGCCACACAAAAGAATCTGAGAGGAAGTTCAAAGTAAGAGTAGGCAAAGAAGTGTATTGCAAAGCAAAAGCACACTCAGAGAAGCAGAGTGGGCGGCTCAAAGCTAGTGACAGCAGCTAGTGCCTCAAGAGGGATTCTTTTTATGCAAGCTATTCATACCTATTCATAAAATACTGGTGACATCAAGAATGCAAAGGTAGACATGCAGTTGGAGTATGTGCTCAGTATTTACATGCTTTAACATGAATTGCATTTGTCACTAACATGTAAAATATCCACCTAGAGGTGTGTTTTTCACTATTAAAATGAGGAAAATGTCACTAACAGGTAGAACTCAAGCCTAGCTGCACATGCAGGACCCCAGAGACACCCTTAGTTTTCTCCAAGGCAGGAATTTGTAGCTTATAGCTTCTTGGGCTTTTGGTGCTGACCGGCTGGAGACCGAGGAAGCTACATTATAAATAAGGGGCTTTTGTCTCTTCCCCAAGCCATATTGGGTATTAGGAACTTGTAACCCTCTGGCGGTCTGCTGGTGTCCTGTAGGACTATTTATCTTGCAAAAGAGTTAGGTGCTGATGCACAAGGAACCCACTGCAAAAGAGCCCACGGGGCTTCACACAAGGGGACAAGGCAGTATGGCCTCCTAATCTTACTTATCTTGCCTCAATATGTCCATGTTTGTTGTCACCCAAACCTGTATGACTAATTTGCTTTTCCTCGAAACCTAGCTTTTGATGTTCTGATATCTTATTGTAGTACAAATCAAATCTACTTCCCATGTCATCGTGATTTGCTCAAACCTCCAAAGCACAGGTACATATGGATTTCAGAAAATGGTGGTTAGCAAGAGAACATTAATTTGAAGAATTGGACCCACAAACATTAATTCATCCTACAAAAATGTATGACCACATAATAAAAGCCATACATGCTAGAATTGGGGTCATAGAAAAGAATAGGACATAGTGTCTGCCTTTGATCAGTTACATAAACAAATGATATGTGTTCCTGTAGAAGACGTACTAAAGTAGTGGGGTGGGAGAGTTTTGGTAGAACTTCATAGAGGATAGACCTGAAGGTGAGTAGGAGTTCATGTGGGAAGAAAAGGGAGAAAACATTTCAGCTTCAAGGACTACCATATATAAATACATTTTCCTTTACAAATCCTTATGAAAGTTGCTAGACTGCACAAAGACCTGATGTGATTGCAAATGTGTTGGCCACAGAGTGCAGTGTGGTCAGAGTGAAGTGTGCATTGAGCAAAGCTCCCATTGTTGAGGTGAAGCTGGAGAGAATTTATTATCTAAAGATGATGGTAATAGAGCTGCACGGGCCCTGCATGCTATGCTAAGTTTAGACAATCTGTGAGTATTGGAAAGTTATTGGAGGTTACTGAAATTATTAAATTAGCTATGCCTCATTACATTCCCTTATCCAGCAATTTGATAAAAGAAGCTTCTGAAGCTGTTCTCTGTGATTCTTGGTTCTGTTAGTTAGAAAACTGTCCATTTGAGAAATTTATTTCTAATTCAGTTCTCCTGAAGAAACCAACTTAACTGCTCAAATTTCAGTTTTGCTGAACAGATATTTATTTAAGATCTTCTGTATGCCATACATCATTGTTGGTGTTGTGTGTACAAAGAAGGGTAAGGCAGACGCTCTGCTATCGATAATTTTGTAGTCAATAGAGCAACAGACATCTAAGCAGATAATATGAGAAAGTATGTAGAGAACACTGTGAGCTTGTCCTAGTTGGGCTTTCATGGGGTATTTTGAACGATTTCTTAGGTTTTGTCATTTTTGACTATTTACTGTGTCATAAATAAATCAGTCAGCATTCAAACATTAACTAGGTTGGTTGAGAACAGAGAGGACACAGATGCTGAAGTAATTTCTCTCTCTCATCCTGTCTCATGGTGAAAATGTAACAAAAAAAAAATAGGCAATTCTCACGTGGAAGCTGCAAAAAAATACACAGTTACAATATCAAAATTGAATTATGAATTTTATGAACATAAAAAATAGGTGATCCTCATGTGGAAGTTCTGTGAAAGAATAGGCAGTTTCAATATCAAAAGAGAATTACGAATTTTCTGGGGTTATTTTAAAATATGGCTCTTAGAGTAACTAGAATTCATTAAAAATCTACTCTTTGAATTATCTTTATCTAATGGAGGAACTGTTTCCAACTACCTTAAAAATGTGTGTTTCAGGTTAGACACAGCCCTTCTTTGTTCATGTTTGAATGATTCTTTCTTCTTGTCACTATGCACTGAACACAATACTTCTTCTGTGCAGTCAGTATAGTCTCATTTTTTTAAAAAAATTAGGAAACACAGAGAGGGTAAGTAATTTACCCAAAGCCACACAGTCAGACAGTGGTTGAGAAAGAACAAAATTGAAGTTCCTGACTCTCAACCCAAGACACAGTTCAATAGGTCATGTAACTTCCTCTTGAAAATAGTTATATACACCATAAGGCTATGTTTTCTTATTTTCACAAAACATGTAGTCACTGTTTTTTATACTAAACTCTTGGAAGCTCTGGGAATAAATTAGTTTCCTTGAAAACACTTAAACAAATCTGTCCACACTGGTTTGTTATTTTATGGCTGCTCATGAATGCTGGATTCCTGGCATTGTTTTTATTTTTTTTAAGGGAGCGGTGATTTGTTTGCCTTTAAAAATGTATGTCTAGAAGGAAATTGGTTTACTCTGCTATTTTGTGTAATAAAACTTTGGCTATATTGGATAAAGCACAGTATTAGGAATGGCTCTATATTTGTAGTTTTGCTATGTAGTAATCAATTATTATATTTCCAACTTTGTTCGAAATACTCTGACTCCAAGGTATTGACATCTTGCAGGATAACATCTTCTTACCTTCTATTCCATTCCCTTCATTTAGTGAATTGGAACAGAATACATCTAAAAAGGCAATGAAAAAGGTGTTTTGAGACATCCAAGTTAAATGAGAGGACCCTGGGGTCACAGCCAAATAGAATCTAAACGTCAAGTACCTACTTTTCTTGAGCAGAGATTGCCTTTATGGTCATTTTGTTACTGATATTGGATCGATCAACAAATATTGGTCTGTAATATGTGGTGATTGCTAGGATTATTTCCCCTTTCATCTCGAATTTTCTTTCTTTTTCTCATATTGCCTCCTTATTCCTTCTCCTCCCCTTCTCTCCTCTCTAAGACTTCTCGTCCTCATTTCCTCCTCTCTGCTCCTTCTCTGAGCTTCTATGCAGCAGGCCCTCTGTTAGGCACTGGAGGTAGGGATTTAAGACATGCTCTGTTTACAAACGTCTCACCATCTACTGTTGTGGTTTTCAAAAAGATTTGACTTACATAGAAAAGGCAAAAGGCTTGCCAATCTCATTATCTAACTTTTCCTACTTTTTAGCAAATAAAAGAAATGGTGATAATGAAGAATTAGAGAATACTATAATAAGAATTGTACTAAATTTTAATATCTCAGAGAGAGAGTTTTGTTTAATCATTAAGATTCTAGACCCTTGGGCCCAGCTGTCTGAGTTTGAATCCTGACTCCTCTTTCGAGTTATTTATGTTAATAATTCCTATGCCATTGGGCTGCTAGGAAGATTAAAACTTACAGAAATGTGCCTGCTGCATGGTAGGCATCATACGTATAGCCATTATTATGGTTACTGTTATTAATAATATTCTTAAGTTATTTGAAAAAGTAAAGACTATGCACCTAAAAATAGAAGAATGGTGTTACATTTCAGTACATCTAGAGGCCTGTTGTGATTCTGGGGGGCTGAGGACTATACTTGAGAATCATGTGCTAATGAAAAATCAGTGGTATAGATGTTATACTAGAAACATACTCAGGACAAGTTTCAATGGATGCACAGTGGAGAGAAACAAAGATCTAGCCTCAGATACATTGGTCATTCGGAAGAAGATGAGTTACTTGTGGGCAGCATAGAGTTGGGTCTTATTGTTTGATTCACTCAGTCATTCTATATCTTTTAATTAGATAATTTAATCCATTTACATTCAAAGTTATTATTGATAGGTATGGACTTACTCCTTCCATTTTGTCAATTTTCTGGTTGTTTTGTGTGGATCTTTTTTTCCCTTCTTACTTTCTTCCTTTGTAGTTCGATGGCTTTCTTTGATGGTATACTTTCATTCTTTTCTTTCAAACTTTTGTGTGTCTATTACAGTTTTTGCTTTGTGATTAACTGAGCCCTATATAAAATGTCTTATACTTACAACAGGTTAATTGAAATTGATGACAGCTTAATTTTGAACACACGCACAAACTCTCTACTACTATTATCCCTCCCTTTGCAGTTTTTAAAATTAATTTCACATTTGTATCTTGTTGTAATATTTATCTTTTTAAGCAAATGATTGCAGCTTTGGTTGTTTTTAATAGTTTTGTTTTCTGACCTTTATACTAGAGATATTATTTATTTACCCACTGCTATTATAGTATTAGAGTGTTTTGGATTTGACAATGTATTTGCTTTTACACGTGAGTGTTGTACTATTTTTTTTTTTTTTAGATGGAGTCTTGCTCCGTCACCAGGCTGGAGTGCAGTGGCGCAATCTCAGCTCACTGCAACCTCCCCTTCCCGGGTTCAAGCAATTCTCCTGCCTCAGCCTCCTGAGTAGCTGGGACTACAGGCGTGTGCCACCATGCTCGGCTAATTTTTGTATTTTTAGTAGAGGCGGAGTTTCACCATGTTGGCCAGAATGGTCTCGATATCTTGACTTTGTGATCCGTCTGCCTTGGCCTCCCAAAGTGCTGGAATTACAGGCGTGAGCCACTGTGCCCAGCCGAGTGTTTTACTTTCATGATTGTGTTACTAGTGTTCCCCTTTTTTCAGCTGAAAGAACTTCTTTTAGCATTTTTAGTAATGCAGGTCTTGTGGTGATAAACTCAGCTTTCTTTTTGTCTGAGAAAGTCTTTGTTGCCCCTTCATTTTTTGAAAGAGAACATTGCTATTGCTGGATGTAATATTCTTGGTTATCACTCTTTTTCTTTCTTGATTTTGAATATATTGTCCGACTTCCTTTTGGCTTGAAAGATTTCTGCTGAGAATTCCACTGATAGTCTCATGAGGGTTCCTCAACATGTGACAATTTGCTTTTCCCCCTGCTCTTTTTCTTTAACTTCTGACAATTTGATTATATGTTGCAGTGTGGACCTCTCTGGGTTCATCTTACTTGGTGTCCCGTAGGCTTCCTGGATCTGGCTTTTTAATTCCTTCCTAAGACTTGGGGAGTTTCTGTCATCATTTAAAAAATACGTTCCATGCCCCTTTCTCTCTTTCTTCTTTTTCTGGCATGCCAATTATGCATAAGTTGTTCCGCTTGATGTTGTCCTGTAAGTCTCTCAAGCTATCTTCATGCCTTTTTATTCTTTTTTTCTCCTCAGATTGGAAGATTTCCAGTGATCTGTCTTCAGTTTCACTGATTCTTCTGCTTAATCTAGTCCATTTTGGACCGCCCAAATAAATTTTTCAGTTTTGTTATAGCATTCTTCAGATCTATGATTACTGTTGAACACTTTTTTATACTTTCTATTTTTTGTTGTTGTTGTTGAAGTTCTCACCTTATTCCTGCATTGCTGTCTTGACCTCTGTGAGCATCTTTATGACCATTGTTTTTGAATTATTTGCAGAGTAAATCCCAAACCTTTGCTTCATTTGGGTCAGTTTCTGAATATTTATCTTGATCTTTTGCTTGGAGTATATTCCCCTGGTTATTTTCCTTGATTCTTTGTGTTGGTTTCTGAACATTACATAAGACACCTACCTTTTTCCTTCTCGATATACTGCACTTGTGGAGAAGAAGATTCACCAATCGATGCTGCTAGAGATTTTAAGTTGCATCCCAAATCTTTGTGTTTGTCCAGACCGCTATCTCTGTTTTTTTTTTGGCCTCTGGGGCTTAGGATGTGCCACATTTTGTCAGTAACCTGAAACTGGTATCATAGGCATCATGCTCCTTAGATGTAACTGGAAAGGTTGAGTGTTGTGACTTTGGGTGTTGTATGTGAGTTCCAGTTTTGTTTTCTATCTTCACAGTGAGGGTAGGCTGGGTGTAGGTGTTTATTTCCTACTTTCTCTGGGCTAAGCCAGGGAGAGGATCTTTGGAAAATATCTGTATTCACTTTCAGGCTGCACCTTCTGATCCTGGAGGGACAGCTGCTGGAAATGGGCTCATTATACATCCACCTGTGGTTTCTGTTGTCTTGGACCACTCTGGATTGCAAAGCCCCCCCTGGAATTCTAGAGCTAGGTCATCAAAGAGACAGTCCCCTAAACTGGGGCTATGGAAGTTGTGGTGCTCCGTGCATGATCAAATTTACTCCCAAAAGATTGGACAGGCCTGGATTTATCTCTGGAGTGAGCCCGAGGAAGATCTCATGAAGGGCTGAACTCTGGCTCTGGCTATTAAAAATTATTGTTTGTATGCCCTGTTAGCTCCCACTGTAAATTCATTAGAAACCATGTCATCAAGAAACCACTGGGACTGTGTGTCATAAGCACCTTCTAGAAAGAAAATGAGAACTGAATTCTCCTGCCTCTTTTCTGCACTGCTCCAAGGGAGTGTAGCCCCTGGAAGTGTTTGGGCACCCATTTCAAACCACTTATTTGTTCTGGGATTAAGGGAGACTTACATATGCATAAGTCCTTCTGTTCTCAGAGCTACTAGGTTTAGGTCTATCCTTCAGAAGGCAGCTTTATCTAGATCTATGATTACTGTTTAGTACTTTTTTATACTTTCTGTTTTGTTGTTGTTGTTGTTGTTGAAGAGCTGTTGATGTGTGTCCTAAAGCTTTTCTGGGGATAAACAGGAAGTTACGTTTCCTTGTTTTTCTTTTCTTTTTTTTTTTTTAGGCCCTTTCTGCACAACTCCAGGAGGATAAAGTCCCTGGAGGTACTTGCAAGCCACTAAGAAGAAACCTATATATGCCAGTCCCTTCTGCTCCCAGAGCTAGGGGATTTGTGGTGCAGTACCTTAGGTGGATGTGGTAAAATCTAGTGCTCTCAGTATGAGTACAATTTCCTCCCATGCTGGTGGTGGGTTGATGATTGTTTCTTCAACTCCCCAATTTAAATTAGTTAGAAGTTCAGATCTTCAGTTAGCCACTAGATGGCTGTTTTAAAAATCCCTTCTGGAAGGAGACAGCGGGCTATGTTTTTAAGGCTCCTTTTTGGCACTGCTTGCAAGGGGACAGAATCCCTTAAAAAGCTTGTATGCCCATATAAAACTGCTGCTTTATTTCCTAGGGTCTAAAGCAACATGGCTGTGTTTAATCCCTTCTGCCCTAACAGTTGGTGAATTAATAGTTAAACTGTAAGGAAACGTGGGGTCAGGGCCCTGTATGTGAGATCTAGACCTTCCTCTACTCAGGGGAAAACTGGGTGTTGGGGATTCCTTTCCCTATATTACGGTACTTGTCTGTTGTGGGGCCACGCCCTAGTGTGCCTCGGCTTCTCTTACCTATATGATGTGTATATTTCAGCTTCTCATACCCACACTGTATATATTTTCTCACTTACTCCTTGAGTAGGGGTCTCTCAACTCATTTCTGACATTCTCTCAAAGGGAATTGATACATAGATAAATGTTAATTTAGTGTGTCTCTGGGTGGAGGCAGAGTCAGAAGCTTCCTATTCTGCCATGTTGGTGATGTTCTTGTTAAATAACTTAACAATATAAAATTAATACATATTTATAGCAAAAAGTTCAAGTGCTATAAAAAGGTATTAAATGAAAAAAAAATGTTCAACTCTCTTCCCATCATCCTGCCATACCTCATTCTCTCTTCCCAAATATAACAATTAAAAACTGTTTTCTACGTAGTTTTCTAAATATGTACCACATCAATACAATAAATAATTATTTTTCTGTCTACTTTAACATTTTTTACATAAATGGGAGTCATCTATACATACTTCTCTGCAAATTGCTTTTTTCCCTTTAACAATATCTCTCAGCCAATTTTCCAAATTATCTCAAATATACCAACTTCATGATTTTTTTTTTTACCAGATATATATTATTCCAACATTTGGATATACACTTGGAATAAGTACTTAGCAAGCAAATACGTGAACATGTGTATGTGTATGTGTGTGTATTACATGTATATTTTAGTGTACCTGTATGAGTGGAATTTCTGGGTCAAATAATTTATGCATTTTAAATTTTGATTCATATTGCAAGATTGTATTAAAGGGTAATTTTTTACTCTTTTCCAGTTTCAGTGAGGGGTAGGCACTTCAGCAAAACCCCTAAGAAATGAAAACACATTGCAAAAGGCTAACATTGATGATTTGGATATAGTCAGAGGAAGGCCATTAGTATAGTAAAAAGTATTCTAAAAGAAGCCATATAACATGAGAAAGGAAATGTGAATTTAGCCAAGGAAGATTTGAAATAGAGAGGGCAGATTCAGGGGAGAGAAACAGAGGACTGGCTGTTAGCCAGTTGACACACACAAAGAAGTGGGATCCATGGATAAAAGCAAAGTAGAGAAAGGGGGGTTTGGCTTTACTGCTTTAATTTTTTAAGAAAGGGAAATAATTTTATGTTAACTTATACAGATCAAATCAAGTAAAACAAAAAGAAAATGAAATTGAATTTCTCTATAGAGAACAGTAGGCTTCAAGTGTGAAAAAGGCAGATTTCATCCCTCTCAGAGGAAGAACTTTCTCACCAGGACCATCCACATATGGAGGGGCTGCCTCAAGCCCATTGGGTGGTCTGACATAGGCTGGGTGCCCAACCCTCAGCCAAGGCCCTTCCTGCACTGGGTGGGAGGAGACTGTGTTAAATGATCTCTAAGACTCTATTATACTGTCATTCCTTAAACTAACATTTGTTGTTTACTTTGTACCAGGTAGTCTACTGAAATGCTGAATGTGAGTTATCTCATTTAACCTCACCACGACTCTGTGAGGAAAAGAAATATTATTATATACATACAGTATTTCCTCCACTTAACAGACAATGAAATCACAGTTTTAAACTGACCTTCTTTTCACCTCTGTTGCTTCCAGTCCAAGTGTTTTGGTCTTAAACATAGTGACTCAGAGACACCAGCCAGTTGCAACAGTCTTGAACTGAGAAGATATACTATATGGAGAAAGTGTTCCTGATGATGTAGTTACATGAATGCTTTGAGGCAAACAGGGAGGGATGCTTCATTTGGAACATACTAATTGATACCTAATGTTACTGGATACTCTCCAGGATGTTGGGGAAATCATGGTGATGAGTACTCAGTCCCTGCCTTCGCGGAGGTTTCAGATTCGTGAGAGGAACCAGCAAGTTAACAGAAAATTACAAAGAAGCAAGTCCTTGGTTAGGAGTTAGGCCAGGTATTGAACCTCCCTCGGTGTTTTGGAGGCTCAAGGAGAACATTTTAGAATAGAAGGGCTCTAAAGCTGAAGGAGAGTAAGAAGTACTTAGGGTGGGTGGAGAGTTGGGTGTGCCTTGAGATGGGCATTCAAAGGAAGAGGAAGGCTGAAGCTATACTTCTGGCCAACAGCCAGGGGTTTAGTTAGGCTGGAGGGTAGCATGGGAGGGTCCAGAGGAGCTACCTTTGAGTTGAGAAAGCAGGCAGGACCTTTTTATGGCTTAGCTAATGAGTTTGGACCTCTTCCTGAGGGCAATGCTTACTTAAATTTATATAATAACTTTATTACATATTTATAAACTAAAACTGCAGTTATACTCCTATATTCTTAACAATAACCCTGTTCATATTTGTGTTAATTTTAAATTGGCTGCATTTGACCTAGAAGCTGAAAGTCCAGCATTTTCCACCTTTAGTTTAGGTAAGGTGAGGAATTGGAGCTCATGTTGACTTTGACCTGTTCTCTGCAGACTACTTCACCCAACAGGTTAAAAAATTACACTGAAAGCAGTACCCCCACCAAACTTCACAGTTGAGAGTGGAGTTGGGGGGTGCAACGGAATCGGTCTTTCAGGAAGAAATGCTTCCCTCACTTTTTCCACTGTGAAAATGATCACACAGATAGTTCCTCAGGGCAGTTAGCAGGTTTGGGAAAGGTGAGAGGCAGATCAAAGAAGCATAATGAGTCATTTAGACTCAACCTTGGCACAATCTTTTGTCAACCTCATCATTCCCTAAGGAAGACTAAGGCAGGTGGCACAGACTCTGTTTCTCTACTTTGGGCTTCTTTGTGAGCCACTTCCTGCACTTCCTGCACTTCCATGGAGGTCCACTCATGTCAGTTAACATGTGTGAGTGAAATAATGCACACTGTACTGGGCATGGGGACATTATGTCTGAGGATCAGTTCTGGAATTCCACCCAGGATCATTGTTTCTTGTTGGTGGTTTTCTTCCTTTGTCCCATGAAGTATCCTCTACAATTCAAAGTAAAGAAAACCAAAAGTCTGGTAGTCTGAGTTCCTAGAGACAGGAAACATACCTCCATAAAACAACCTCTAAATAATTCCAAAATGATCAAAATGTCCTTATTTATGTCAAATACTCTATGGACAGAAAGTCTGTTGCTTATCCTTGGATGGCTCCTAGTGAAGAATGTCAGATAATGCCATAATTTTTCCCTTTTGCTAATTTTATTATTTCTAAAATTTCAGTTTTTACATGAGAAATATATGGCATCTGGTGAAATTATCTCACCCTATCTGAATTTAACTCCTTCCATCAGGGGACAAATGTAGATTTCACTGGCTTCACCAAAAATGCTGCATTTGTGTCTCAGATCAAACAGTGCCCCACGGGATTATACATATCATAAAGTAATTGTTCTAGAAGAAGCTTGTACATGAAACATTCAAATGCTCCAGTGATGAAAATCCTCCCTGACACTATGTGTGCCCAAGTGGAATAGCAGCACTCCATCCTCTCTCCTCAAATCTTATGTCTGTTGAATATAATAAGACATTTGAAGGTCTCAATCTTACAGCGAGCCAGGAGAGAGATACTCTTGATCATAGGATTGTGAGGCCAGTAAAAAGACTCAGAGGATGAGCATGGCATGTGTGGTGCAGGGTTAAACTAAAACAAATTATATATATGTATATATACATAAATACAAGCATATATATGTATATATACTTGCTTGTGTTATATATATTGCGTGATATACATATCACATGTGACATATATATATTTGACATATATATATATCTCACACACACGCATGTATGTATAGGCTTGAATAGAAATCATACATGGAGGCAGATGATAAGTCAGGAGGCCAGCAGGTAGGAAAGGGGAAACATGACAGTAAGCAGGGCTGAATGCAGCAAAGGAAAGGATTTCTGTGAAATGCTCGGTGGTGTAAGTCCTGCCTAATGGATTTCTGTCTATGCTATGGTACCTAAGGAGAGAGAGACTTGTAACAGGGTTCTAAGCACAATATCTACATGATCCAGTTAATGGGGGCAGAGGTATTGAACAGGGCACTTCATCCTGGAACTGAAGATGTGGCTTGGAGGAAATATAAAGGACTGAATTCTTTTCCAGAGGTAGCTTCTGGCTTGGAAGATAAAGCAGGTTCAGATTATGAAAGCCAATATAATGTACCAAGTTAGATTTAAGGAACACTGAGTATTCTATCTATTAGTGTATATGCTGCTCTCCACTGCAGTACATTATAATACATATCCAGAATGTTTAGTCCTAGAACATGCTGATGGATGATGGATGTCCCTCCTCTCTGGGGGAGGCAAGGATGCAGAGGAGTAGGGAAGAACAGAACTTGGGTTCCAAATTTGCACCCTAGAGAGAAGAACCAAAGTTTATACTCTTAAGCAGAGTGTAGTAGT
This sequence comes from Papio anubis, assembly GCF_008728515.1. Taxonomy (NCBI): domain Eukaryota; kingdom Metazoa; phylum Chordata; class Mammalia; order Primates; family Cercopithecidae; genus Papio; species Papio anubis. Next base: position 27,551,192 of record NC_044984.1, read on the forward strand.
TTCGTAGAGATGCCATAACAAAATGCAACAAAATGCATGGCTTTAAACAACAGAAATTAATTATCCTACTGTTCTGGAGGCTCTGAGGGAGAATCTGTTCCATGTTGTCTCTCAGCTTCTGGTGATGGCAGCAATCCTTGGTGTTCCTTGCCTTGCAGATGCATCATGAAAGGAAGAAAGAGGAATACAATAAGAGACAAAGAGAAAAAATGGGTGGAAAGTAAAGAAAGATAAGGACTTCTAAAATACTTTCTTTAAGTCACAGATGTTGGATTAGTTCAATCAAAGCTTAACATTCTAGTTAGATTTATAGAACTTCAAAAACACAGAAATAAATACACATTTAAAACATAGAAGAAAAAACCTTTTATCAATAAAAATATTTGTAAACATTTCAAAAGCATGCTATACCATAATATGAAATTCAAAGTAGGTTTGGAATTTCTGTTTTGTGAAAACCTAACAGTTTAAGTATCACAAGGATGATGGAGAGTGGGCTCTGGTGATGGCAGTTCCACCATTTCCAATTCACTTGCTGGGTTTTAGAAAAATATTTCAGAGTCTCCACTTCTCCTAAGAGGAGTCTTGTCTTCCATTTTTCTGTACACATTAAGCCTTAAATTGCTCCCACAGGCCCACGTGTGTAATATGTATTATACTGTCGCCCACAAGGATTTAATATAAATGTGACATCCTGCTGTGTAAGAAGAATTGTGCTGTGATTTAATAACTAACATTTTCAGAGGGAGCCATTATTTAAAACACATAAGAATTCAAGAACCATTTGGCTCGTGAGATTTGAGCCAATTGGGATCAACTACCCTGTCATCATTCATGCAACAGAACATAAATTTGAATCAGATGAAAGGAAATTTGCAGGTCAAATGCAATGGGTTCTTCCAAACTGTCACAGTGAAAGACAATGCTTTGCTTGAGTAGAGAGGAAGAAATAAGTATCCTTTTTAAAACATTAAATATCAGAGTGAAACCAAAGCGATTGAACTATAGCAATTGCCTCAGTCTAATGACCTCATTTCTGTCTTGTAACCTGGGGAAACAAAATGTCAAAAATAATCCATTAAAAAAATAGAACAAGATACATGCAAGACCTGTATGAAGAAAACTATAAATCTTTATCAAGAACATAAAGTAAGATAAATAAATAGGGCACGTATCATGTTCTTGGATGTAATTATTCAATACTGTAAAGAACTCAAATTACTCCAAAGTAATATATAAATGTTACATAATTTCAAAGCTCCAATGAAATACTTTATGCAACTTAATTAATAGTTTCTCAAATTTATCTAAACTTGCAAGAATAATAGGAAAATAGTTTAAAAGTAGAAAAATTGTAGGGGTCTCAATCAGTTAAACTAAAGGTTACTGGTGTAGGAATAGAGACAGTGATCATTGAAATAGAACAAGGTTTAGTAATCAACTTTTTACACATAATAAATTTGATTATGATAAAGGTACATTTTGAATCAACAGGGGAAATAATTTCATAGGGAAAATTGGCATCTCATTTGAAAACTACTTTGATATTTTATGGAGCTCACATAATTCATTAAAAATTTTAACTCCATGCAAATGGAAACAAAAAATGAGGAAAAGCTGTAGTTATATCAAATAAAACAGATTCAAGACAAAAACTGTAAGAAGAGACAAAGAAAGTCATTATATAATGCTCAGGAGGTCAATTCAGCAAAAGGATATAACAACTATAAATATATATGTACACTGCACTGGATCACTGAGATATAGATATATATTATATATAATATATTATATATATATTATTAGAGTTAAAGAGAGAGTTAGAACCCAACACAATAGTAGCTGGAGACTTCAGCACCCCACTTTCAGCATTGGACAGATCATCCAGACAGAAAATCAACAAAGAAACATTGGATTTTATCCGCACTATGGACCAGATGGACCTAATAGATATTTACAGACCATTTAATTCAGCGTCTGGAGAATACATATTCTTCTCCTCAACAAATGGATCATTCTCAAGGACCGACCAGATGTGAAGCCACAAAATAAATCTTAAAAAGTATATTGAAATAATATCAAGTATCTTCTCTGACCACAATGAAATAAAACTAGAAATAAATAACAAGAGAAACTTTGGAAACCATAAAAACACATGGAAATTAAACAATATGGTCTTGAATGACCAGTGGGTCAAGAAGAAATTAAGAAGGAAATCACAAAGTTTCTTGAAACAGATGGCAATGAAAACACAACATACCAAAACCTATGGAATGCAGCAAAAGCAGTACTAAGAGGGAAGTTTATAGCTATAAAGGCCTATATCCAAAACTAGAAAAAACGTTATATAAATAACCTAACAATGCATTTTAAAGAAGTAGGAAAGCAAGAGCAAACTAAACCCAAAATTAGCAGAAAAAAGGAAATAATAAAGATCAGAGCAGAAATAAATGAAATTGAAATAAAAAGTACAAAGGATCAAAGAAACAAAAAGTTGTTTTTTTTAAAAGATAGACAAAATCAACAAATTTTTAGCCAGACTAAGAAAAAAAGAAGACTCAAATAAATAAAATCAGAGATGATAAAGGAGACCTTACATGTGATACCACAGAAATTCAAAAAATCATTAGAGACTACTATGAGCAACTTTATGTACATAAGTTGGAAAACCTAGAAAAAGTGGTTAACTTCCTAGACACACATAACCTACAAAGATTGAATCAGGAATAAATCCCAAATCTGAATAAACCAATACTAAGTAATGAGATTGAAGTCAGAATAAAAACTCTCCCAGCAAAGAAAAGCCTGGGACACAATGGCTCCACTGCTGAATTTTACCAAACATTTGAAGAAGTAGTATCAATCCTACTCAAATTATTCTGAAAAATAAAGGAAGAGGGAATATTTCCAAATTGATTTTATGAAGCCAGTATTACTCTGATAGCAAAAGACACAGAGAAAGACACACCAAAAAAAGAAAACTATAGACCAATATCCCTGATGAGCATTAATGCAAAAATCCTAAACAGAATACTAGCAAACGGAATTCAGCAACACATTAAAAAGATCATTCACTGTAACCACGTGGGGTTTATTCTAAGGATGCAAGGATGGTTCAATATATGCAAATTAATCAATGTGGAGGACAAAATTAATCAGAATGGAGGACAAAAGACGTGTGATTATTTCAGTTGATGCTGAAAAAGCATTTGATAAAATTCAATATTACTTCATGATAAAAACCTTCAGAAAATTGGGTATAGAAGTAACATATCTCAACCAGTAAAAGCCATGTATGGCAGACCCACAACTAGTATCATAATGAATGGGGACAAAAATGAAAGCCTTTTCTCTAAGATATGTAACAAGATAAGGATGCCCACTTTCACCACTGTTACTCAACATAGTACTGGAAGTCCTAGCTAGAGCAATCGGACAAGAGAAAGAAATAAAAGGCATCCAAATTGGAAAAGAAGAAGTCAAATTATCCTTGTTTGCAGATTATATAATTCATTTGGAAAAATCTGAAGACTCCACAAGAAAATTGTTACAACTGACAAATTCAGTAAAGTTTCAGAAAACAAAAATCAACATATCAAAATCAGTAGCACTTTCATATGCCAGTAGTAAGCAATCTGAAAAAGAAATCAAGAAATCAATTCCATTTACAATAGCTGCAAATAAAATGGGATATCTAGGAATGAACATAACCAAAAAGTGAAAGTTCTCCAAAATGAAACCTACAAAATATTAATACACGAAATTGAAGTAGACATAAAAAATGAGAAGACATTTCATGTTCATGGATTAGTAGAATCAGTATTGTTAAAATGTCCATACAACACAAATTAGTCTACAGATTCAACACAATCTCTATTAAAATACCGATAATATTCTTGATAAGAAAAGAAAAAAAAAATCCTAAAACTTACATGAAACCACAAAAGATCCAGAATACCCAAAGCCATCCTGAGAAAAAAAGAACAAAGCAGGAGGAATCACAATACCTGACTTCAAATTATACTACAGAGCTATAGTGACCAAAACACCATGATATTGGCATAAAACAGACAGACCAATAGAACAAGATAGGGAACCTAGAAATAAATTCACACATTTCCAACAAGCGTTTCAAGAACATACAATAAGGAAAGAACAGCCTTCAATAAATGATACTGGGAAAACTGGATATCCATATGCAGAAGAAAAAACCAGACCCTTACCTCTTGCCATACACAAAAGTCAAATCAAAATGCAATAGAGACTTAAATTTAAGACCTCAAACTATGAAACTATTAAAAGAAAGAATTGAGGACACTCTCCAGGACATTGGACTGGGCAAAGATTTCTTGAGTAATACTCCACAAGCACAGACAACTAAAGCAAAAATGGACACATAGGATCATATCAAACTAAAAAGCTTCTAACAGCAAAGAAAACAATTAACAAAGGGAAGAGTCAACCCACAGAATGGGGGAAAATATTTGCAAACTATTCATCTGACAAGGGATTAGTAACCAGAATATTTAAGGAGCTCAAACAACTCAATAGGGAAAAAAATCTAATAACCTGATTTAAAAATGGACAAAATATCTGAAAAACATTTCTTAAAAGGAAGACATACAAACGGCAAACAGGTATATGAAAAGGTGCCCAACATCAGTGATCATCAGAGAAATGAAAATCAAGACAACAATGAGATATCTTCTTATCCCAGTAAAATTGACTTTTACCCAAAAGACAGTCATTAACAAATGCTGGCAAGGATGTGGAGAAAAGAGAATCCTTGTACATTGTTGATGGGAATGTAAATTAGTACACCCACTATGGAGAACGGTTTGGAGGTTCCTCAAAACACTAGCTAGAACTGTCACAGGATCCAGCAATTCCATCACTGAATATTTATCCACAGGAGATGATATCCGTGCACGCCCACGTTTATTGTAGCACTATTCACAACAGCCAAGATTTGGAAGCAAGCTAGGTGTCCATCAACAGACAAATTGATAAAGGAAATGTGGCACATATATACAATGGAGTGCAATTCATCCCTAAAACGAATGAGACCCTGTCATTTGCAACAACATGGATGGAACTAGAGGTGATTATGTTAAGCGAAATAAGCCAGGCACAGAAAGATAAACTTCCCAAGTTCCCACTCATTTGTGGGATCTGAAAATTAAGACAGTTGAACTCATAGAGATAGGGAGTAGAAGGATGTTTACCAGAGGCTGGGAAGGGTATTGGGGGTAGGGGGAGTGGAGATGGTTAATGAGTAAAAAATATAGTTAGTTAAAATGAATAAGATCTAGTATTTGATAGCATAACAGGGTGACTACAGTCAACAATAGTTTATTCTATGTTTAAAAATAACTGAAGAGTATAATTGGAATGTTTGTAACATATGATTGAGGTTACGGATACCCCACTTACCTTGATGTGATTATTACTCATCGTATGCCTGTATCATAATATCTCATGTTCCCCATAAACATGTACTATGTAACCATACAAATTAAAAATTACAAATAAAATTTTAAAAATCGGATGAATTAAAGTATAAACTGTAAAAAATGAAATTGTGGAAGTATTAACAGAAACTGGAAGATAATTTTCTAAATCATATGGGAAAAAGGCTTTTCTCTCCAATACAAACCCAGAAGTTATATGAGAAAATGATAGATTTGATTACATAATTTTTAACGAGTTTTCTACTCAATAGACATATAGAAGCCAGAATTAGTAGGAGGAAATATACGTACCACATAAAGATTAATTTCATACTACAGTAAGAGCTCTGAAAAATCAAGAAGAAAGGACAAACAACCCAACAGGAAAAAGACAACGTCAGAGTCAGCCCATCATAGCAAAATTACTAACCTCCAAAGAGACAGTCAAATAGCCAACAATCATATGAAAATAAATGCCCTATCTCACTACCAATCAAAAAAGTTTAAACACAATGAAATATTTTGCCTATCGGATCAGCAGAAGTAAAAATAATAATACTTTCTATCGTAAGTGTGATGACCAGGATACAGGTACTCTACTTCTGAGAGAATATTCAAAATCTTTGGAAGCAATTTTGTAATATGTGGTAGAATATGAAACATGCATATCCTTTGATCTGCAATTCTATTTCTACTTTTATTCTAAAATTATTCAAATACGCACAAAGATATGAGGATGCTTATTTCAGGATTGTTTATTATGTAAAAAATTCAAGTTAAATAAAATGGTAATGAATATGGGGTTGGTTAAACAAATGAAGATATGGAGGGCAGGATGGGTTAGTTTCTGCAGCTATAAGAAAACAACCTTAAATTCTCAGGTGGTTAAATAAACGAAGATTTATTTTTCATTCATGGTACATATTCATTGTGACTGAGATAGCTGCTGTGATCTGTGTCAGGCTCATCTGGGACCCAGGCTGATTTAGTTACCACTATCTGGAACACTGCCAATTACTAGGACAGAGAGAAAGACAGCAAGTGCTGAATTGAAAACACAGAGTCTTTAAAGCTCCACCTTAGAAGAAACATGTGTCACTTATGGTCACATTTCATTTCATTAAGTGGGCACACCTGACTTCATGGGGCAGAGGAATTTTGTCCTGATGTAGAGTTGAAATAATTAGTATATAACACTAATGACTATTACAAACACCACAATTGTTTAACAAGAATAAATTGGAACCATATGTATATCTATGAAATGCTACACAAAATAAAGTGAAAAAATTCAAATGAAGACAAATTGTGAGCTCTGTAGTTAATGCTAACCTTCATTGAATTGCATATTTAAAATGGGTGAATTTTATGATATGTAAACCATGTATTAATAAGACTATTTTTTAAAAAATGTACAGAACATGTAGGTATTACTTAATATTGCATTTGGCTTGATGTAGCAGAAACTCAATTACAGTGGCTTAATCAAAAGAGATTTTTGCTTCTGTGGGCTCCAGAAATGCAGGGGATTAAATCCCAATGGAGTTATCTTTGACCAATTTGGGACATGAGCTGATAAATGCTTTCCCATTTCTTTCTCTGGGCAATCCATACAGATAATGTGTTTTGGAAAACTCCTTCAGAGAATCTTGCAAGACTGAACTCAATTTTCCCATAGTGGTAGCCAACCTTTTCTTCTTCCCTGACCTACTTTACTCCTGCCTTCTACTGTTGCTTCCTAGAATCACATCCCAAATTAAGTGTCTGATCACAAGCTTTTGTTTTTGGTTCTGCTTTTAAAAGAACCCAGTCTGATGCAAACCATAAAGATAGGAAAGCTATTTCAAGAAGGGCTTTACAAAGTGACAGTACCTAGGTTGGTCATTTATGATTCAGAAATATAGTTTTATTTATTCATGTATTATAAATTTGATACATAAGAATTTATCCCCCTTGAGACCACCAATGATTCTCCAGCACCTAACACAATATCTAGCACAAAGTAAGTGCAAAGGCCTGCTAGACCACCTACACTACCACCATACACATGTACGAAATCTCAAGCAATGCTTTTTTACATTAATACTCATTGCTGAGGTTTCAATTTTAAAATATTGATTCTTATATTTTGATTTAAATTCACCAAGTAAATTAAAATAAACTAAAAACACACGTTTAGACTGACTCTTTAGAACACATTTGTAATTGGCCTACAGGACCACCTAGGACATAATGAGACCACCAATGGCCCTGAGATTCTAATTTGAGAACCATTCATCTGAACCACAGCGAATGCACATTCCGGCAGAGAATGAAGTGAAATAAACATGTCTCATATTTGCTAATTTAGCTTTTGTCTTCTTTTTAAAAACAGACTTTTTTTTTTTTCTTATCCTTCTTGGTTGAATTGCAGAAAGTCAGCCTTAACATCATCACCTTCTCTAGTTCTGGAAAAACAGAAACTATTAAAAAAAGAGAAAGGCTAACAGTAGCCTTAAGATCCAACTCTATGGCTTATTGATTGGCCTGATATTAGTGAATTAAACATTCTGGAGAGCTGGTTGAGTCAACTTGCTATGTGCTTCTGAAGGTAATGAATTTATCTCCAGTAGGTGTGTTAACTGCAGTTCATGTATATTTGCTCATTTAGGTGTACTGAAAAACTTACAATGAGGTGTGGCTGACTTGTCTAGGTGCTGGGCTAAGATCTGTTCTATCGTTCCTTTTGATTTTTTGCCCAGCTGAAAGTCTAGAGTGCCCAGCACCCTTTTCCTCCATTCAGCTACATGTGGACATGTGATTCCTATCTGACCTGCTTTCTTTAAAAAATTTCTCAAGACTATTATCTGCTGCCAACATCTAAAATTCAGGTAATTTTATGAACTACCCAAAACCCTATCAATAAATACTTTTCCTACTTAAATCAGTCAGAGTCAGCTAAGATCCTAACCACTTGTAAGACTGATTTCCTTGAGTATTGTAATAAATATTTTACAACACAAAGTGAAAATAATATAAACTACTTAAAAGCAAAGCATCCATAGGCATAAAGTAGTGTCATATTTTTTTTTTCCTCTGGGTAGGAATGTATCCATTTGTACCTTTCTATTGTGTGCTTCTAAAGGTTTTTGCTATTTTGATACTATGATACTATGACTTGAGAAAACTTGAAGTCTTCATGTGAGTGATGAGTCATTAAGAAAATCTGGAAGCTGATTAGTCCTGAGCCTCAAGGAATGTCTCACTAACTCCTCTATAAACAAAGAGCAGATGCTATACATTGGACAGAAAATAGAAATAAATTGTGTCACCCTGAAAGGAAGGAAGTCTTTGCCAAGGGGCTTGTTCTAGTTTTTAAAGGCAAGTTCAGGTAAAGCTAAGAATTTAGAACATAAGCTAGTACTCCACAACTGAGGAACTTGGGACTGGATGCTGACTTTGAATAACTGGTGTTATAATCAGAAATTCAAAAAATAATAGATGCTGGCGTGGTTGGGGTGAAAAGGGAACACTTCTACATTGCTGGTGGGAATGTAAACTAGTAAAACCACTTTGGAAAACAGTGTGAAGATTCCTTAAACAACTAAAATTAGAACTACTGTTTGATCCAGCAATCCCACTACTGGGTATCTACCCAGAGAAAAAGAGGTCTTTATACTAAAAGGATATTTGCACACACATTTTTATAGCAGCACAATTTGCAATTGCAAAAATGTGGAACCAGCCCAAATGCTGATCAATCAATGAGTGGGTAAAGAAACTGCGGTATATGTATAAAACGGAAACTACTCAGCCATAAAAAGAAATTAATTAATGGCATTCACAGCAATCTGGATGGGATTGGAGACTATTCTAAGTGAAGTAACTCTGGAATGGAAAACCAACCATCGAATGTTGTCACTCGTAAGTGGGAGGTAAGTTCTGAGAATGCAAAGGCGTAAGAATGACACAACGGACTTCGGGGACTCAGGGGGAAAAGGTGGGAGGGAGGTGAGGGATAAAAGACTACAAATTAGGTTCAGTATTTACTGCTCGGGAGATGTGTGGACCAAAATTTCACAAATCACCTCTAAAGACTTAGTCATGTAACCAAATACCACCTGTTGTTCCCCCCAAAGCCTATGGAAATAAAAAAAAAATTTTAACTAAATTAAATTGAATATCTGGTGGTAAAACAAGCTTCACTAACCAGCAGATGTGAGGAAAACAGAACAGGCCAGGTATGAGAATAGAATTTCCAGGAGTCCAGGACTATAGACTTTTTGGAAAGAGATAAAAGCAGCACAGGTGAAAGTACCTAAAGCTCAGGAAAAGACTTATGGGAATCAGGTGAGTAAGTATCTTCCTCACTTGGGACATAGGAAGGTCCTAAAGAATCCAGAGCAATTATTTGGGGCCAAGGAATGGATGTAGGAACTCTCAACTAGGGATGAAATCAGGAGTACTGGATTGGATGGTGTCATCCTAAAATTCGTATATTTCCCAGAACCTCAGAATGTGACTGTATTCATAAACTGTCATTGTAGATGTAATTAGTGAAGATGAGGTCATAGTGGAATAGGGTGTGCCCTTAATTTACTATGGCTGGTATCCTTATAAGAAAAGAAGAAACACAGAAAGAGGGACACATAGGGAGAATGCCAGGTGATGATGGAGGTGGAGGTTGGAATGATGCACATACAAGCCAAGAAATCCAAGGATTGCCAGCAACACCAAAGCTGAGAAAAAGACCCGAAGCAGATTTTTTCCCAGCATTTTTGGAGAGGGCAGGGACCTGCCAACACCTTGATTTCAGACTTGCTCCCTCCAAAGCTATCAGAGAATAGATTTCTGTTGTTTGAGGCCACATGGGTTGCGGTAATTAGCTACTGCAGCTCTAGGAAACTAATACACCAAGAAAGAGATGACAGGGACAAGGGCAACTCTTGCTAGACTGAAAGCTCATTTCAAAATCACCTTGTGCTTTATTGTGAATTGTGTGCTTATAATCCACCTTAGAAAAAGTTGAACTTGAGAAAACGTATGGGTGCTAGAAACCCTGCAGATTCATGGTAGAAAATCCACCTTTTGCTTAGATTTAAGATAAAAATAGTTCAGATATTTGTGCTTCATAAATTATGCTATTGGGGAGAGTGTGTGCATTTCTTGCAAACTCTCCTGTTTGTTATGAATTATGGTCAGAGTGAAAGGCATTTCCCTATCCTTTGCTCAGATGGGGAGAAGTCCACATACCCCAGGAGTCTAAGGGCAATGACACTAGTGGAAAGACCCTGCTCTCTGACCTAGGAATAAACCTGAGACTTCTTGAAAGTAATAAATGGCTTCTTGAGAAGAATCTATGTCTTCTTGAGAAGATGCATTTGGCCTCATTCCTTTCTGTCTTCCAACACAGTGTACAGCATATAATGAGTACCCAACACTAACTTGTGGGAGGAAGGAGCCAGAAGTTTCAGGGCAGGTAAAACAGGTAAATTGACAAAGGTAACAGGTAAATTGACAATTCGAGACTTTAATTTTCTCCCTCCTGGAATCTCGCCTCGTAGAGACAAAGTCTATTTTAAAAGAGCTTGGCCTGGCGCAGTGGCTCACGCCTGTAATCCCAGCACTTTGGGAAGCTGAGGTGGGCAGATAACTTGGGGTCAGGAGCAAAATACCTCTTCTTGATTTTATTTGCTCAAGATAATCTTTTAGGCAAAGGAAGACCAGTTTTTTTCTATCTGTATTTCTTCCTCTTGCTGTTTGGGAACTCTTCTAGTCTAAGTCTTCATCAACTACTCGAGAAAACTGTTCCTTTTTTTGTGCCAACCTCAAGTTTGTTATATTAAATATGTATAAAATATACACATACTATATGTATTTTAATATTTATGGTGTCCTTATCTTCTTGTTCATACCTTTTGTGTTTAATATCTATGAAAAAGCCAGCAGGCATTTTATATCCAAGTATATAGTAACAGTAGTAGTAGTAATAGTAGTAGTAGTAGTAATGATAATGGTGATGATTTTTCACGTTGTTGTTAGCTATCATTTATTCAATACTTATGTTCCAGGCACTTTACTTAGGTTATTTCTCTTAATCCTCACATTGACTTTACAGTGTGTACATTACTTTTATTCTCTTTTTTAAAAATGATGACACTGAAACCTAAAAAGGTTAAGTAATTTTTTCCATGGTCACAAGCTAGTAAGTGTTGAACTGAAGCTTCTTACTCCATGATATGGTTTTGCTGTATCCCCACCCAAATCTCATCTTGAATTGTAGATCCCATAATCCCCATGTATCATGGGAGGAATCCAGTGAGAGGTAACTGAATCACTAGATCTAATGGTTTTATAAAGGGTAGTTCCCTTGCACATGCTCTCTTGCCTGCCACCATGTAAGATGTGCTTTTGTTCCTCCTTCGCCTCCTGCTATGATTGAGAGGCCTCCCCAGCCATGTTGAACTGTGAGTCCAATTAATCCTCTTTTTCTTTATAAATTACCCAGTCTTGGGTATTTATTCATAGCAGTATGAAAATGAACGAATACACTCCAGAACATGTGCTTTCAACTGCCACACATTCCATTAGTCAAGAAACATTCATGGAGCACCTGTATACCAGACATGACTATTCGAGTGCCTACTCTGTCTACATCTGTCTCATAGAAATTGCCTCATTTTCTGCCCCTGTCAAAGAGGCAATTCCCTGAAGCTGTGTTAATGACCACATGACCCTTCCCACTAACTGTGGATGTTTGTGCCAGGATTCAGCACTTAATCCAGGACACAATCAATCTGCAGCCTGGATAGTAATATAAGGTCTATATATAACTCCTGTTCTTGGAATTTCATGAAATATTGTTTTCCCTTTTTGCTTAATCTGAAACATATTATTTGAGTTAGCTCAAGTGAGTTTATGTCTCAAAAGCCAAGCACCATAACGAAAATACCCTACTACAGTCTAGGAAAGGTTGCAGACATTTGGAATGCACAAATGGTAGTGAGAGGTAGGTGGAGGAGACAATCTCCTTGCCCACACCTCACTGCACTTCTATGTGCTGACAGGTTGCCGGGCAAGACGGCAGAGACAGATGGCAAACCCACAGTTATAAACGAAGTTTCTGAAGAGTCAATAGAACTGTCTGTGTTCGTGGGTCTTTAGCTAATTTCCTAAGTGTGAAGCTCCCCTAACCTCCTTGGGTCGTTCACCCTTTTAGGTAGTTTGGTGTTCTGGGACTGTTGTGTGGGTGAGGAAGGGGTGTAAAGGTTGCATGATGAGATGAAGTCTAAGGGGACTTTAGAGGATTGACGGGCAGTCACTCTTGCTGACCTGGCAGAAAAAGAGGAAATAAAACCAAGTCTTTTTCTCAGGAGAGAGGACCTTCTCCCACCCTTCGGTGAGGGCTGGGAGATAACTGGGCCATAACTTAGGGCTGCAGAGGCTCCTGGGTACTCTAAGAATGTGTCCCACACTGACTCCTCACAAGTCCTTTCTTCTGCAAAGCAGATCTCTTCCTTCTTGTGCCACCTCCTGGAATCAGCAGTTGCACTCACAAGAACCCTCTAGTTACCCCCTCAATTCTTTTCTCTTTCTCTGATATTTTGGGAGAATCCAGCCCCCACACACTCTATTTCCTCCTTGTGTGTCCTCCGTTATCTTTTGGATCCTTCATAAGAGGTTTTGAGGATCCCATAAACCCTGAGTCAAATCTTGAACAAAAGAAATCCTACTTTGCTTTACTTTAGGGCAGGGTGGGCTTATTTGTCAAATACTTTTGGGGTGTAGAGAAACATTTGTATCCCATCACTCTAACATAGCAAAGAAATTCAAGAAAAGCAAAAGAGGTCTTTTATATTTAAAAAGTTGACTTTTCATATCCTGTCACAAGAACTGTAATAAGAATAAATGTACCAAAAGAAAGTAGAGAAATGACACCAGATTGACCCCTGAAGAAGGTGACAATTAAGAAGAAGAATGAGTAGCATTTAAACAGACAAACAAATGACCAAAGAATTTATTTGTAGGTAGAGGAAACTGCATATTCCTATGCAGAGAGGCGTAACAAAGTGGACATGGTTTCCTCACAAGAGCACAGTATAAATTACTTTGGTTGAAAACAAAGAAACCAGAGGATATGATTCCTACTCTTTCCAATGTGTAATTTGACTTGAGAATGCAATTTGTTAAAATCCCACAATCAAACCAAACAAAACCTTCACTGCACATACACAATAACAGCTAACATTTACTAGATACCTATGAAGCATTTAAAAATATTGTCCTACATTTAAAACCATTCTGTGTCTGGTTTAGTCTCTACAACAACTGAGGTAGATTCCCTTTTATCAGTCTTATTTTACCAAGACTAGAGAGAAGAAATCATTTGTTCATCATTAGAGGGGTGGTAAATGTTGAGGCTCCCTCAAAGCAAAAGGCCCACCTGAGCAAGTGAGTATGTTAGCATAAAGAGAACATTTGGCTTTATTTGATTTTGAAACATGCATCAAAGAATGCAACTAGATGGAGAACTTCTGGGGTCCATGAGGCTCTGACTGGACACCTAAGCGTAACTTTTGCTGAGAAAATGTGTCAATCTGTTGTGTGCCAAGTTAATTTGCACCCCTGCTAGCCAGACCATGAGGAGAAGCCACTGAGTGTGAAGGACACAAGGCCTGGCTTGGGGGCAAAGACTAAACGGTTAGAAACAGAAATGTGTTCCAGTGTTGAGGTTCAGTTCACAATGCAATGAACAAATTGCAACATTAGGTTTTTTCCTCAATCATCACCAAGGTAGTGGGAACACTTTCTTTAGCTTGGCCTTGTAGAAGGACAGTGAGACCCTCTCTTTAGAGAGAATGGGGAGTTGATGATAGCTTTTTCCAGGACACCAGCTTTTTCCAGGAGCAAAGCTTTTTTCCAGGACACCAGAAAAATGATGTCCAGGAGACAAGGGTCTCAGGATAAAAGTAAATAATTATTTCCACTTGAGGGTACACTCTTTTCTTTAGCCAGAAAAGCACCCTTGAAGGCTGATAGACCAGGCAGACACAGAAATGCTTGGGAGCTGAAGAGGCTAAAGAGCTACCTTTTGTTTGGTTTTTCTGTTCAACATTGTTTCTTCTATTTAGTACTTACACATTATGACCTGTCACAATAATAGCAGTAACAATAGCTACCAGTTAGCATTATGTAAGTAAGGCAGTGTTCCAAGTGGTTTTCACAAATTAACTCAATTAATATTCCAAACAAACTCTGGAAGGAGACTACCATTATTTTGTCCACTTTACAGATGAGAAAACTGAGGCATAGAGAGGTTCCCATTCTTCACACAGCTAGCCAGGGGGCTGAACCAGTGATCCAACCTAGGCGTTCTGGCTCCAAAGTGCGTGCGTGCAACTCTACCTCCCTTTAAATACTTTTCGTGGGACTCCAGGAGTAAACTCAGCAATAATGAAAACACTTTTCTTTCTTATAATTCATCTTTGACTCAGCCTCCCCAACATAAAATGGGTATAATATTATGGCCATTATTTATATAATTCATCATGGGTTTTGGAAACGTGGTTAATGTTTAAATAGCACCAGGAGGCCCATTAAATGTGCAAGAAAATGTAGACAAAGACACGTTTTCGGCATTGCTTATTGACGATGGCAGGGAAAGTTGAAGTTTCCTTTCAAGCTTTTACTACTCCCAGTGATTCCTTCTTTTGCCTATGGCCCATTTTTCTAGCTCTCCCATGGAGAAGAAAATAACATGGCTGAGTGAAACCTCCCACCCACATCAAGTCAGCCACTCATAATTAACTTCCTTAATCAAAGGTAACCCTTCTTTTTTGATTAGTCATCTTTTTATAGTACACTTAAGGGGAAAAAGAACCAAATGAAAATATTAAGTTGGAGGCAACATAAACTAATTTGATAATATTGCCATTACAACTGAGTAGAAATACACGGAGCTCCCCTTGAAATATTTTTCCTGTCAAAATTTATGTCTTTTCTAAAGAGTGTGAGCAAGGCGGTGTTTTTCCTCATACACACGATGTGAATGTAATGAGTAAATGTTAGCTTTGTGTCTTTTTTTGGCCCATTAAGAATTATGCACCATGGCAATCTACAAACAAGAGACTGACCAGGTAGGCAGTGCCAAAAGAAGTTTGAAGAATCGCAGAAAAATGCAAATTATTTACAAAACATAAATTGGGAGCTGAAGTTGCTATATCATACTTCATGGTAGTAAAATCACTCCCTAAGAAATGGCCAATTCAACTGCATCAGCTGTTATCTCTGATGACTGGGAGCAATGGATTCACCATTTGCAACAAAGTACTCCAATATTTTCCAGGAGCAAAAGCACTTTTCACTGGTCGCTCCAGAGTAGCTCATTGAAGTAGGAGCCAAGCATGTAAACGACCTCCTGAAAGAACTGGCAGGCTTGAAGAACATTGAGCCCCAAAGCGCATGTTGTTTGCTAGGTGTTCCTCCAGCTGAAACCTGGGGAGGGGAGGGCCAGCAAGCAGGGAGGCAGGCAGGCAGGCAGGCAGGCAGGCGGAGGTGGGCGGCTGTCTGCGGCGGAGGGTGAAATGTTTATACAGAGCAAGTTAAAAGGTGGACAAGAGACAAATAGCAGTGTGGGCCTGCTCGAAAAAATGAATTTGGGAGGTACCTACTCTACTCCCAAGAGAAAAAGACGGATGCTAAAGCCAGTAGCATTTCAACCTGAAAGCACTTCTCCCATGTGGGGTTAAAGTCTTTGCTTCTTCGCAGAGGTAGGCACAGGCTCTCCTGCCCCAGATTCCCCTGGGCACAAGGAGTGCAGAAAGTTTTCCTTGGTAGCTAAGTTGTTTTTATGTGAAACCATTTTGGCCAAGGTGGGGATTTTTCACTTGGGTGTCAGTGGTGCCCTTCTGATGTTTATAAAACGTAGCAAATGTACAATTTGAACAGTTATTTTAGGTAAAAACGTCAATTTCTTCATGGAGTCGGGCACTCTAAGCTCTGTGTTTGAGACAAATTCTTAGATTTTCCAGTGTTGTGAAAACTTTCACCTTGCTTCACACGGTTCTCAAGTTGAATTATGATCCTGACATCCCCCTGCTCTCTGACGTGCACTGATGGAGGTCAATTAAAAATAACTAAAAGAAGAAAATATGATTTTCTAGCTCGTAGGGAGGAGGAGGGGAGATAACACGGATCCTTCCAAGATGGAATTTTAGCTGGCAACTGACTATATTCACTTCCTTCCTTCCTACACATCCCCATGTCTAAATGACCCGTGAAACTTGGTCACCTTGCTAGGAATACCACATTGGGACTCACTGCCTCAACACCCTGTTTGTGCCTGAAACCCGAGTTTCAATGCTCTCTACACCTCAGTCTCTACCTACCAATATGCTTTCACAACCGCTAAAATGTCTAGATCAATGTGATATACAGAAATCTTCATCTGAATCGTTTCCATTGTCCTTTTTGTTTTGTGACCTTTCATTCCACTCTAAAAGCCTTAAGTGGTCTCCTGATCTAAATTCCTCTTGTTTTTCCTTTCATTTACTTTCAAAGCTGTTTGGAGTCATCCTTATTCAACTGCTTTACTTTCCCGAAACTTGATATAGTTCAGCACATAGCTCTGCAACATCCATACTATCAAGGCTAGAAGTGTCAACTGATCTCAAAAATTACCTAGGGAAACATTTCGTGATATCACCCATTAATATGATACAGAGCTCCTCATGCTTAGAAACTAATTTCTTCTGGCCAGGCGCGGTGGCTCGCGCCTGCAATCCCAGCACTTTGGGAGGCCGAGGCAGGCGGATCACCTGAGGTCAGGAGTTCGAGACCAGCCTGACTAACAAGGCAAAACCCCGTCTCTACTAAAAATACAAAAATTAGCTGGGTGTGGTGGTGGGTGCTACTCGAGTGCTGCTCCTCAGCTACTTGGGAGGCTGAGGCAGGAGAATCGCTTGAGCCCGGGAGGCAGAAGTTGCAATCAGCCGAGATTGTGCCATTTCACTCTAGCCTGGGCGACAGAGTCTCCATCTCAAAAAAAAAAAAAAAAAAAGAAACTAATTTATTCTCTATTCCTAAACTTAAATTTATATCTTTGTATGGATTAAGGAATGGCTTTTCATCCCTCTTTCCCATCTCATTTGTATATTTTGAGAATGATTATGGTTTTTCATTAGCCTTCTTTTTTACATTAAACTATTCCTTTATCCTTGAGCTACACAATTTTTTTCTTGCTTCAAACTTTACCTCATCTTTTTAGATAATCCAGGCAGATGTTAAATGTATAATTTTACAGCCATATACTTTTTTATATTCTCTCTTAATGTCTTGCCCATCATTTTTCTTTTTCAAAGAGGCTCTTGACAGCAATTGCTACCATTGACTGATGACTTTTGCTACATTTTATAGTTGTCCTTACAACAGTCTCAGGAGATATACACTAATATCTCCATTTTATGGATTTGGAAACAAATTCAGAACCGTGAAAATACTTATCCAAGATTCATGGCTCCTATGTAGTGACATGGGATTCACATTCTGACCTGCCCAACTTCAGTCTTTGCTTTTGTATACAGCGAGTAGTGACTGACAAATTTCTGAACGAGAACTCTTCTACTGCAGGTGCACTCTGAACTGTTACCCTCTGTACTTTCCCCATACACTCAGGCGAGCCCAACTCTGATCTGTCACTGATTGTACAGGTTTCAGTTTGTGATGAGTTACTCTGCTGTACTTTTCCCTTTTCCTCCTAGGATCTTCAGTCTGCGATTGGCCACTTCACCGAAAATAGATTTCTTATCCTGTTCTCTCAACTGAGCAGAGGCAAAAGAATCAAATACAGGCTATGCTTCAAAGCCATTTTAAGTTCTTACATATTGAAATTCCAAAGTAATATATGAATGTATACTCTTTGTACAAATTTCAAATAATATCGAGGTATATAGGAGAAAAACATACAAATCTGTCTTCACCAACTTGGGTACCTATGTCATTTGGTAGGTATCATTTTCCTCTGCACTTAAATTATTTGTGGAAACAAGTAGGGAATACACACACAAACAAATACTCCATTTCAACTTTCCAACCAAAACTAACCACAAAAGAATTGAGGGGGCTCCAGAGCTATTTCATTAACCTATTACACAAAAACCAGGAAATCTTTGACCACTTGCTGAGCTTCGCTAGTTATGTTTTTGTTTGTTTGTTTGTTTTTAAAATCTGTTTTTGCTGCTTTTCCTTGGGAGGCCTCAGAGATACATCCTTCTCCAGCCTCATCCCTTGGTCATCTTTCTGATCTTTTCCCACCACAGCTTATCACTGGAGATCAGATCACCAGTGTCTCAGTTGGATGCTGGGATTGGATGCCTTCCAGACAACAGTAGGCAAGCTCATGGGAGGACATCCTCCAGATTCCAAACAGAATGAAAATAGACTGTAGTAAAAATTATCATCTGCCTTCATCTTCACCTTTGCTTTGTATATTCTTGTTTCTCTTTATATTTCAAGCCTTCCTCGATAGACGCTGTCCATCGTTCACACACTTGCTTGAATTTTATTGGAGAAATTTCATTTCTCTTGTCACGTGACCTTTGCCCCTGCTTTTCTTTACAACCACAGAGTCTAAGTTTTAATATGAGACCCACAGTCAGTGTCACCTACTGGTGATAATTTCCCCAGTTGTCTCCTCAAAACCCTAGAGTGTTTTTATCTTTGGAAAGAATGAAACCAGTTGTTCACTTTACACTACAAGCAGCATTAAGAATTTGTGGCTAAAATCTATATGTATATATACAATTGATCCTTGAATAAGGCAGGGGTTAGAGGTACCAACCCCTGTGCAATCAAAAATCATACAAGGATTTTTGACTCCCCCTAAACTTAACTACAAATAACCTGCTGTTGACCTGAAGCCACACCGATAACATAAACAGTTGATTAACACATGTTATATGTATTACATACTGTATTCTTACAACAAACTAAACTAGAGAAAGAAAATGTCATGAAGAAAATCATAAGAAGGAGAAAATTAAGTAGAAGACGATCACCAGAGAGGTCCCTGTCCTCATTGCCTTCAAATTGAGTAGGCTGAGGAGGAGGAGGAGGAGGAGTTCATCTTGCTGTCTCGGGTGGAAGAAGTGGAAGAGGTGGAGGAGGTAGAAGGGAAGATAGGAGAGGTGTACACACATGGTGTAACTTTTATTGAAAAAAATCTGCATATAAGTAGGCCCGCACAGTTCAAACCCATGTTTTTTAAGGGTCAACTGTGTATATATATGTGGCTAAATCTGGCCTTGGTTATATAATAATTGCCAGGCATGGTGGCTCTCGCCTGTAATCCCAGCACTTTGGGAGGCCGAGGCAGGCAGATCTCCAGAGGTCAGGAGTTTGAGACCAGCCTGACCAACAAGATGAAACCCCATCTCTACTAAAAATACAAAAATTAGCTGAGTGTGGTGGTGGGTGCCTGTAATCCCAGCTACTCGGGAGGCTGAGGCAAGAGAATTGCTTGAACTCAGGAGGCAGAGATTGCAATAAGCCGAGATCACGCCACTACACTCCAGTCTGGGTGACAGAATGAGACTCCATCTCAAAACAAAGAAACAAAAAAAAAGAATACTTCATAGGAAACAGATTTATTCTTCACTCTCACTGTATCAGTGAGAATAGGCCAGGCTCTGCTGCCATCAGAGAAAACTCCTAAACCTCAGGGGCTTTGTTTCTTGCTCATGCTATGTGTCTGTCTACAAAGGACCATTTAGAAACTCTGCTCTCCATTGTATAAGGAAATCTTCCTATTATTGACTAGATCTCACAACACTTTTTTGTTACGATAGCTTTATCTAAAAGGTGCAGATTACACTGCTGCAGTGATTCTAGTAGAGAATTTTGTATTCAATCCAAAATGATCTTATTTATTCTAAAATTATTTCCTCACCTTCTGTCTTTTTAGGTTCCTTAATTCAATGAACTAAAATAAACCTTTATGAACCATTTTTAAAGAAAATACAGTTGTAAGAAAAGACCATACACTCTTGATTTTGATTTGTCAGTCCTGCTTTAGAATTTTCATTATCAGATTAATCTTTTCCATTTTCCATATTTTTCTTTACCTGTTTCATTAAAATTTGTAAAATATTCTGACATTGCCATAATTTTTGCTTTTCAATCTTTTTTATCTCTAAGTGCTTTCTAATGATTTATAGTCTCACAAAGAGACACATTTTGTTTTAATTTTCTCTATATTCGTAGGTTATGCTAATTTGATAAGTTTTGCTTATGTCTTATATTGAAAAATATTTATTATCTTTCAAAACATATATTTTCTTGTGCCATTAAAAAATATTCAGCTTCTTTAAAATCTTTTTGATACTTAGGCTTCCTTTCGATAAATGCTTCCATTTTCTGGTTTTATTGTTCTTGGTTCTTTCTTCATAATCATTATCTTGTCTTGCTTTAAAATACTATTTCTTCCATCTTTAAAATCTATCTTATTTCTCCCTGCCTGTTGACTGTCATGTAACTGCAGTGTCATAGAATGACAAATAACCAATGACTTATGCATATCTATCTATCTCTGACATGTTCCAAGATATACGCATGTATTTGTCACGCTCAAAGACTGTTTCACTGAGATAAATATTTGGAATGTTATTTAAAATATTTATAAATATGTCTTAATTGTCTATACTTAAAACACTACTTCTCTGTAAAGTACAACTTATTGTTTGATTGCACATAATTTTTATAAAAGTTGCATAAATATATGAATACAAAGTTCAACCAATGACAGAACACCCCCGCCCAAGCACTTAGAAACGCTTTGTTCTGTTATTGTCTTAATGCTAATAAGAAGAAGGTAAATTGTTAATGTAATTAACTGATTAAAGAGTTATGTCATAGTATTAGACTAATAGAGTTTATTTGACTACTTTGGGATAAGCTATTTTAATATTTAATTTAATAGCCACTTCATAATCTGAATAAAATACTGAGACTGAACAATTGGGTTGTATTATTAGTTAATGGCCAGTCCATTTGCAGGAAGTTAGGTCCTTTGCCTAAGAATATGCATGGGTTAATTTAATCAGGTGGCATTTGTACCCTTTATGTGCTTTATTGTCTAATGCTATACCTGTATAATATTTACCCAGGCAGAGAGATACACGGTTGTGATTGCAAGAGCACTAAGCGTGTTTCAATTTCTCCATCAATACATATCCTCCTACACAATATATATATAGTATGTTTTGTGTGTGTGTGTGTGTGTGTATGTGTGAATGCACGTGGGTGTGGGTGTTTTAATTTGGAAGTGCCTGAGAATGACATATGGAGACCAGCTACAGAGCAGTAGTTTTTGCGCTAATGATTGGAAATGATCCTTGGAGATGGTGCCCAGTTTGAGGTCAGTGGATGGGGGTCAGAGAGGCAGGACTCCCCAGGGTGCCTCTCATCTTTTATCATCTTCATCCATCAAGGCTGCTGTGTCACATATAACATTTTCCATTCTTTTTTGCCCCTGTGTTCTGGTACTGCTCAACAGCAGCAACCTGTTGATTCTGGACTGCTAAGTACTCCTGGCTGGCATAGGAGGCTGCAGGGTGACTTAACTGTGGTAGACAGACAGAATTGTTTCCAATGTACACCTAAGGAGGCCCTCAGCAAAGCAAACATTGATTTTGGAGGGGCATTTTTTTTCTCTATTTGCTTGCTGCCAGAAGCCTCTAAATAGGATCCCTATTTTTTTTCCTGTTAATATTAACCCATTTAGAGGCTGAACGATAAAGTTCAAGCCAGTAAGTCCTGCAAGATGTTATAAGACGCTGTCACCTCCCTAAACAGAACACCTCCTAGTGAGGATTCAGTAGGTGATTGAACATGAACTAAAACCTTGGAGGCATCCTGAGTGCCTGGGTGGCCTCTGGTTTACTGCTGGTTCACTGGGTTCCTCTTGCCTCAATGGGCCAACTCCCAGTATTATAAATCATATAGATGTGAACTTCTTCCTGAAGTAACTTGTTTGCTTTATTTATTTGGAAAATTTCGGTAACTGCTCTCTCAACGGCCAGGCTGTTGAATTTGCCATAACTGAGGCTTACTCAAGAATGTTTAGTCTTAACACTGTGTGGTTTCCTTTAGTGACTCCTGAGCCACATTTTGAAGAGAGACGTGCTGGTACTGAAGTATGGTGAATTCACTTCCAGGTAACCAGGGGCACCTCAGAATACCTTCGGTTTCAAGACAAAGTGGGTGGCAATGGTGAAGTGGAACCTCTCTCTAAACAAACCAGACCCACATAACCATAAACATACGCACACCCACATACACCTTGATGTTTTGGGCATTGAATATGCAAAAATGAATACAGTTTTAGATGGGAATTTTAGAAAGAGTAATTTTTAATATTTTTAATGTAGAGGTAGTCATGTAAATCTCTCTTCTGAAATAAACTTATTCCACTTCCTCTTGGTGTATTACGTGTCATAAAAAGTGTATTTGAATAAAAGAAAATAAGTACTTTAAAATGAATAAAATCATTCATTGGTAGCAGTGATGTGAGTTTACATTTGGGGCTCCCAGGCCAAACTGTCAGAAAAGACCACATTATTCTTTGTAATTTGCCAAACAGCCTTCTGATGGAGAGCAGAGGAAGATGGAGGGATGGAGGTGGGAGGGAAGAGGGGCTTTACTCTGTATTAAGAAATGCAGAGGCTGCTTCTATAGCTTCCGGACCTGTGAGTAGAAAAATGAGGAAAGTTTTGCAAACCTTCTTTAAGTCGGTGAAAAATTTTCTTTACTTTTAAAAAACTAAAGCATTGGTGAAACCAAAGAAGGAAAGTTTAATCTGTTTTTAACTTCATATGGGACATGTTTTAATACTTCTGAGTTTTTGGGCTTTTCTGTGTGTTCAATTGCACCAGAAAAAGAAGAAAGCCAGAACATATTGTTCAAGGAGTCTGGTCTTCACAATCCATGGAGAAGGCAGTTTTTTCCAAGATTGTTGCAAGAACATCCCTTCTGCTTGCTTTTATGGTTAAGGCTAAGAGTACTGAAAGGATTTCTTCCCTCTGGCGCCCTTCTCTTCGTATCCACTCCTCAGTCTCCCCAACAACTACAGGTTTTAAAATATTGGCATTTATATTATACTTTCAAAAACTGAGCATCTTTATATATGTGCTTGTATCCCTTCCCTAACTCTTTTAAAATGCACAATGCTGGCCAAAATGCTGTACTCTAAAACCAAGAGCATAATATAGAGAGAATTAGCAATGCCAGTTTTATGACTTACCAAATATTCCTGGGTTCCTTGTGGCAGATTGTATTACACATGATATTAATTAAGTTCAGTGTGTATAGGGAGACAATGAGGATGCAGGGTATGGCAGAGGGAAGGAGGATTTTTTTAAAAGACAGACACAGAATTGCAATACAGAGAAAAGGGCAGTCCATTCAAGAATTATGGCTTCTATCCCTCACACCAAAATGACTCAGTTTAGACTAATAGGTGACTATAGGGTAAAGGGTCACTTTCTTTTGTACAATACCTTGGATTTCCATGAGTGTGTGTTTCTCTAATGTAAAGTTTTATTTCAGAAACTGGTTGTACTTTCCAAATATTCCAATGGCTAAGAGCATTAAAGAGTTACACAGAGCAGAAATCGGTAGGTAAAGACATAGAATGGACTTGACATAGTGAGAACTGTAACCTGTTTGAAATTATGAAAAAACCTGTCTCATTGTAGGCAGAGATATCAAATCACCTTTAAACAGTGCTAGGCAAGCTTCATTGTGAAAAAGAATCAACTGGAAAGCTTGTAAAACACATATTCCTAGTTCCCACCTCTTGAGTTTCTAACTCAGAAGGTTAGGAACTGGACATGATAATCTGCATTTCCTACAACCTCCCAGGTGAAATTGATGCTGCAGGTTCCTGGACTGCACTCTGAAGAGCACTTTTTAAAAACATTGTTTTTGTTCAAGGAAATGGAAGGAGGTGAGAAAATGTGGTGAGTCAATAGTGGGGCTTAGGTAAGTAGTTGCTTAGGTTAGTAAACCAGGCCCACACCATGGTATAAAGATAGGACGGGGGTTCTGAATTGAGTACAATCTATTTCTGATGCTAGAATATTCTCTAAAGCAATTTTTTTTTTCTGCAAAATGAACATACTTGGGGAATACTAGCTGAGCACTGGATTATAAATTTAAACATATGACAACCTTCCTAGGCTCTTCTGCAGCCTGGATGTAAACCTTTTCATGGGTTCCAAGCAATCATGGGCACATTGACTGCAGGATCACATTTGTGCTGGTGTACCACATGGAAGCCAGAAGAAAAAGCAGTGGCAACCTCCAGCTCACTCCTTGCCTCGCATTGTTTTTGGAAGAACTCTTTGCATGCAGTGTGCTCAAAAGTTATTTGATAAATTGGGAGTGGGTGGGGAGACAAAAACCTGAAAAGAGAGACTCTTTTTTTCCCTGATAATAAGGTTAAGGATGGGGAAAGAGATTAAGCTATTCGTTAAAATTCATTGTGACCTCATTTGCACCCTGAGTTTGTGGAGCATAATATACTGGCTTAAAGGGGACCAATATATCATACTGGTTTAAAAGGGACTAATATGTCCATCAAATGGAAGATTGGCCACCCTGGAAGAAGAGAAAAGAGTTGAAGTAGAAACGTGGACACAGCATCTTCAGCAGTGTCTGCAGAAGAAAGTGTACACTAATCTTCAAAACCAGTGTTTGTTTCTTCCGGAAACTCTGTTTCCCATCATGGGATGAATTGAATAGGTAATTTCAGTTTAATATTATAATACCTGCCGTTATGATCACCAAGCTAAATCTTCTGACTCAGATTCTATATTCATTAGTAGTTTTGTCAGTCTCCATGAAACACCTGCTGGGATTTTTATTGGGATTAAATGACATCTATAGATCAATTTGGGGAGAATTCACATCTTAACAACAATGAATCATAACATTCATTAATATAGCATATCCCTCTATTTATTAAGTTCTTTAAAAATTTTCCTCCTAATGCTTAGTAGTTTTCACAGAATGAAGATCTTTTAATCTTTTGTTACATTTCTCCCCAGGTGTTTGATGCATTTTGATAATCTTATAAATCATATTTCTTTTAAATTTCATTTTCCAAGTGACGTTTACTGGTATACAAGCATATGATTTATTTGGGTTATGTAGCACAGAGTCTGATTCCATGTTTTCATGTTTGACTTCTGACTTCTTCCAAACCCCGCCTCCCTTTTCCCTTTTGCTCCATATCAGGACAGATTGGTAAGAAAGCCCAAGTGAATGTCCTTTTATGGCACATGTGGGAAATTCAAAGCTGGCAAATCCCCAGCTGTCACTTGGGACTATTTCTCCAGTCCCACCCCCTTGCTACTATATAGGCCCAACCCACAGAGGCCTGCTGAGACCTGCTTGTACCCTCATTCCCATTTCAGGAATCCCTTGTGTGAATAACAAGTTTTCTTCCAAATTATTTAGTTATGTAGAGTGCCATTGGCATCAACATCCTACCTATTGACTGGGAAAGGTAACATTCTGCCTTCTTGGGATAAATATAAAGCAAGGTATGTTGGTCTTATACCCAGCAACTTTCCTAAATTTACTTACTATCTCTAATGGTTTGAGAATTAATTTGAGCTTTCTATGTAAAAAATCATATCATTTGTGAATAACGACAATTTTACTAATTCTTTTTCAATCTTTTTACTTTTTTATTGCTTTATTGAACTAGCTCGGTCCTCCAATTTTTGAATAGGATTGTTGGCTGTAGACATCTTATGTTCTTGGGAGAAAATGGTAAATATTTTACCGTGTTATATGGATCATTAACATTTTTGTAGATAACCGTTATCAGATTAAGAAAATTTCTGGCTATCTCTAGTGTGTGGAATATTTTTCTTTTAGATAATAAATGGGTATTGAATATTATCATTTTTTTGTATTTATTGAAATAGTCACATGGCTTGTCTACTTTGTTTACTTACTGGTTAATCTACATTGGTTAATTTTCAAATTAACCTTAGTTTTGATGTATTACTATTTTTTTTAAACTTTTAAGTTCTGGGATACATGTGCAGGATGTGCAGATTTGTTACATAGGTAAATGTGTGCCATGGTGGTTTGCGACACCTATGAACCCATCAACTAGGTATTAAGCCTGACATGCATTAGCTATTTTTCCTGATGCTCTCCCCACCCATGCTGTCCCCTGACAGGCCCCAGTGTGTGTTATTCCACTCCGTGTGTCCATGTGTTCTCATTGTTCAGCTCCCACTTATAAGTGAGGACATGCAGTGTTTGGTTTTCTGTTCCTGCATTAGTTTGCTGAGGATAATGGCTTCCTGCTTCATCCATGTCCCTGCAAAGGACATGATCTCATTCCTTTTTATGGCTGCATAGTATTCCTTGGCATATATGTACCATATTTTCTTTACTCAGTCTGTCATTGATGGGCATTTGGGTTGATTCCATCTCTTTGCTATTGTAAATAGCATTGCATTGAACATATGCATGTGTGTACCTTTATAACAGAATAATTTATATTTCTTTGGGTATACATGCAGTAATAAGATTGCTGTGTCAAATGGTATTTCTGGCTCTAAATCTTTGAGGAATTGCCACACTGTCTTCCATAATGGTTGAACTAATTAACATTCTGGCCAACAGTCTAAAAGTGTTCCCATTTCTCTGCAACCTTGCCAGCATCTGTTGTTCCTTGACTTTTTAATAATTGCCATTCTGAATGGCATGAGATGGTATTTCACTGTGGTTTTGATTTACATTACTCTGATGATCAATGATGTTGAGCAAATTTTTTTCATGTTTGTTGGCAGAATTTATGTCTTCTTTTGAGAAGTGTTTATGTCCTTTGCCCACTTTTTTTGGCATATGAAAATTTATTACTACAGTGTTTTCACTATTAAAATTTATGATCTTGGTCTTTCCTTCTTGCCTTTGTATAGGGCCAGAAGAGACACATTGGCTACTTTGACAACCTTAAAGCAGACTCCAGGAATATCACCAACAGTATGACCTTTGTGACCAAATCCAGCATCCAAAACTTCATCATTTTCCTCAATAAAGTTCAAGCAACCGTCGTTGGGTACAAAGGCTGTGATTTTCTTGCCATTCTTGATCAGCTGGACCCTGATACACTTCCTAATGGCAGAATTTGGCTGTTTGGCTTCAACTCCTACTTTTCCAGGACGATTCCTTTTGCATGAGAAGCACCTCCAAAAGGGTAGGCCTTCAGGGCTGTGCCCAAATGGGTTTTCTTGTACTGTTTATCATGCCACTTCTGGTCTCATCGGTGACTACGGAGCTTCCTAGCAGTACGAAGTCCATGACACTTGCCCATCCTGTCGGCGCCACTGGCCTGAGAGAAAAAGCCTTTGCCCACTTTTTAATGGGGTTGTTTTATTCTTCTGAATTTGCTGAAGTTCCTTGTAGATTCTTGATATTAGAATTTTGTCAGATGAGTAGATTGCAAAATTTTCTCCCATTCTGTAGGTTGTCTGTTGACTCTGAAGATATATATTTTTTTCTCTGCAGCAACTCTTTAGTTTAATTCGATCCCATTTGTTAATTGTTGCTTTCATCGTATAGCTTTCAGATATTTCATCATAAAATCTTTGCCCATGCCTATGTCCTGAATGGTATTGCCTAGATTTTCTTTTAGGGTTTTTATAGTTTTGTGTTTTACATTTAAGTCTTTAAACCACCCTGAGTCAATTTTTGTATAAGGTATAAGTAAGGGGTCCAGTTTCTGTTTTATGGATATGGCTATCCAGTTTTTCCAGCACCATTTATTAGATAGGGAATCCTTTCCCCATTGCTTGTTTTTGTCAGGCTTGTCAAAGATCAGATGGTTGTAGATGTGTGGTGTTATTTCTGAGTTATCTATTCTGTTCCATTGGTCTATATGCCTGTTTTTGTACAAGTACCATGCTGTTTTGGTTACTGTGTCCTAGTTTGAAGTTGGGTGGCATAATGTCTTTAGCTTTGTTCTTTTGCTTAGGATTGTCCTGGCTATATGAGCTATTTTTTGGTTCCACATGAATTTTAAAATAGTTGCTTTTTCTAATTCTGTGAAGGATGTCAATGGTAGTTTAATGGAATAGCATTGAGTCTATAAATGGCTTTGGGCAGTATGGCCATTTTCACGATATTGATTCTTCCTATCCATGAACATGAAATATTTTTCCACCTGCTTGCATTTTCTCTGATTTCCTTGGGTAGTGGTTGGTAGTTCATCTTGAAGAGGTCTTTCACTTCCCTTGTTAGCTGTATTCCTAGGTATTTTATTCACTTTGTGGCAATTGCGAATAGGAGTTTATTCATGTTTTGGTTCTCTGCTTGTCTGTTGTTAGTCCTTAGAAATGCTTATGTTTTCTGCACATTAATTTTGTATCCTGAGACTCTGCTGAAGTTACTGAGGAGCTTAAGAAGGTTTTGGCCTGGGTCAATGGGGTTTTCTAGATATAGGATCATATCATTCGCAAACAAAGAATATTTGACTTCCTCTCTTTCCTATTTGAATGCCTTTTATTTCTTTGCCTTGCTTGATTGCCCTGGCCTGAACTTCCAATACTATGTTGAATAAGAGTAGTGAGAGAGGGCATCCTTGTCTTGTACCAGTTTTCAAGGGGACTGCTTCCAGCTTTTGCCCATTCAGTGTGATATTGGTTATGGGTTTGTCATAAATGGTTCTTATTGTTTTGAAGTATATTCCTTTAATACCTAGTTTATTGAGAGTTTTAAATGTGAAGGGATGTTGAATTTTATTGAAGATTTTTTTTTCTCTGAGTCTATTGAGATAATCATGTGGTTTTTGTCTTTAGTTCTGTTTATGTGATGAATTACGTTTATTGGTTTGCATATTTTGAAT
Source organism: Papio anubis (assembly GCF_008728515.1). Lineage (NCBI taxonomy): Eukaryota > Metazoa > Chordata > Mammalia > Primates > Cercopithecidae > Papio > Papio anubis. The sequence continues at coordinate 27,580,544 of NC_044984.1, forward strand.
TAGGCTTGCAACCCTGAGGGTAAAGCTGATTTGATCATGGTGAATAAGCTTTTTGGTGTGCTGCTGGATTCAGTTTGCCAGTATTTTATGGAGGATTTTTGCATCAAAGTTCATCAGGAATATTGGCCTGAAGTTTTCTTTTTTGTTGTTGTATCTCTGCCAGGTTTTGGTATCAGAAAGTAGGATTGCAACCCCTACTTTTTTCTGTTTTCCATTTGCTTGGTAAATTTTCCTCATCCCTTCATTTTGAGCCTATGTGTGTCCTTGTATATGATGCTGGCTAGTTCATTTTGCAGACTTGTTAATGCAGTTGCTTCATAGTGTTGTTGGTTTATGTACTTCAGTGTGTTTTTGTAGTGGTTCTTAATGGTTTTTCCTTTCCATGCGTAGTGCTTCCTTCACGAGCTCTTGCAAGGCAGGCCTGGTGGTGACAACATACCTTAGCACTTGCTTGTCTGAAGAGGATTTTATTTCTCCTTCACTTATGAGCCTTACTTTGGCCAGGTATGACATTCTGGGTTGAAAATTATTTTCTTTAAGAATGTTAAATATTGGTCCCCAATCTCTTCTGGCCTGCAGAGTTTCTGCTGGGAGTTTTGCTGTTAGTCTGAGGGACTTCCTTTTGTAGGTGACCTGGCCTTTCTGTCTGACTTCCCTTAACATTTTTCTTTCATTTGAACCTTGGAGAATCTGATGATTATGTGTGTTGGGGTTGATCTTCTCATGGAGTATCTTATTGGGGTTCTCTGGATTTCCTGCATTTGACTGTCTTGTCTTGCTAGGTTGGGGAAGTTCTCCTGGATGATATCCTGAAGTACATTTTCCAACTTGGTTCCATTCTCCCCATCTTTCAGGTACTTCAATCAGTCGTAGGTTCAGTCTTTTTACATAATCCCATAGTTCTCAGAGGTTTTGTTTGTTCCTCTTCAGTCTTTTTTTTTTTTTCCTAATCTTGTCTGCCTGCCTTATTTCAGCAGAAGAATCTTCAAGCTCTGATAGTCTTTCTTCCACTGGTCAATTTGGCTGTTGATACTTGTGTTTGCATCATGAAGTTCTCATGCTGTGTTTTTCAGTTCCATCAGATTATTTATGCTTCTCTCTCAACTGATTATTCTAGTTAACAGTTCCTGTAATCTTTTATCATGGTTCATAACTTCTTTGCATCGGGTTAGAACATAATCCTTCAGCTCAGCGAAGTTCGTTATTACCCACTTTCTGAAGACTACTCCTGTCAGTTATCATCTCAGCTTCAGCATAGTTTTGCATCCTTGCTGGAGAGTTTTTGTGATCATTGGAAGATGAGAGGCATTCTGGCTTTTGGAATTTTCAGCATTTTTGAATTGGTTTTCCTCATCTTCGTGGATTTATCTACCTTTGATCTTTGAGGCTGTTAACCTTTGGTTGGGGTTTTTGTGTGTGTGTGGGGGGTGTCTTTTTTGTTGATGATGTTGTTGTTACTGTTGCTTTCTGTGTGTTTGCTTTTCTTTTAACAGTCAGGCCTCTGTTCTGCAGGTCTGCTACAGTTTGCTGGGGGTCCACTTCAGACCCTGTTCACCTGGGTATCACCAGTGGAGGCTGCAGAACAGCAAAGATTGCTGCCTGCTCCTTCCTCTTGAAGTATCCTCTCAGAGAGGCACCAACCTGATGTCAGCAGGAATTCTCGTATATGAGGTGTCTGTTGACCCCCGTTCGGAGATCTCATCCAGTCAGGAGGCACTGGATCAGGTACCTGCTTAAGGAGGCAGTCTGAACGCCCCTAAGTGGTGTGGGTATGCTGGGTGGTGGGGAATCCCTCTCATCCGGATTGCCTGAACTCTTCAGAGCCAGTAGGCAGGAAAGATTAAGTCCCCTTCCCCCAGGTGCTCTGACTCAGGGAGAAGAGAGTTCTGTCTGTAAACCTCTGGCTGCACTTGCCGGAATTCTTGCAGGGAGGCCCTGCCTGGTGGGGAGGTACGGATCCAGTTCCTACCTAAAGAAGCAGTCTTGCCACAATCTGCCACAGCCACTGTGCTACACTGTGGGGAACTCTACCCAGTCCAAACTTCATGGTCTCCTTATCAACTGGCAGGGGAACACCAGGGACTAGAACCTCAGTAATGGTGGTCGCCCCTTCTCCCAGGAACTCAATGATCTTAAGCCTACTGCAGGCTGCTGTGCTGACCAGCAGGGGTTCCAAGCCAGTGGGTTTTAGTGTGCAGGGTTCCAGGAGACTAGGACCTGCTGAGCGAGGCTGGTTGACTCCCTGGTTTCAGCCTCCTTCCCACAAGAGTGGACGGATCTCCTGCCTCACTGGAGTTCCTGGAGCTGCTGGAGCATGCAAAACCTCTTGCAGCTCAGTCCCTGTCTGAGCAGTCGTGGACCCTAGCAGCTGCCATGGGTCTGCACAGCTTTGTGCTTTGGACCCAAAGCCCTGGTGGTTTGGGAACACGAGAGAATCTCTTGATCCGCAGATTGTAAAAATATGTGGGAAAACCATAGTTCTCTAGGAGGGTAGCACAATCTCTCACCACTTCCCTTGGCTTGAGGAAGGAGATCCCTTTGCTTACCCCGAGCAGCTCTGGGGTGAACTGTCATCACCCCACCCTGCTTTTCCTTTGTGTCCATGGGCCCCACCAACAGCCTAGTTAGTTCCAGTGAGAGAATCTGGGTGCCTCAGTTGGAAATGCAGGTTCACCCACCATTTACGTTTGTCTCAGTGGGAGCTGCAGACAGGAGCTGTTTCCACTCGGCCATTTTGGCCCCTCCTGTATTAGTAATTTTGTATAAAACTAGATTCCATTATTTAAGGTTGTATTGAGTGTAATTATAACTATATTAGTAAAAAATATTGGTACATATTTTCTTTTCTTGTGAATCATTTTCAGGATTTTGTATCAAGGGTTTGATGGCTTCATAAAATGAGTTGGAAGTTGGCCTATGTTTCTATTCTTTGGAAGCACATGTAAGATTGGTATTATTTCTTCTTTAAGTAGTAGAAAGAATTCATCAGTAAAATCATCTACAACTGAAGATTTTATGAGATTATTTTTTATAATGGATTTGATTTATTTAATAGATATAGGACTCTACAGATGTTTCATTCCTTTTGAGTCACTTTTGGTAACGTGTACGTTATATCTAAGCTATTAAGTCTATTGGCATAAAGTTGTTAATAACCTCCTCTTATCTATTTGATGTACTTGAGATCTGTAGGGATGCCCCTTTATATTAATGGTTTGTGTTATCTTCCTCTTGCTATTTATTACTTTTATTAATATTTTCAAAAAATCAAAGCCAAAATCTTGTTGACTTTTCTGTTTTATTGATTTCACCATTTGTTTTTATTACTTTTATCCTTCTACTTTATTTGAATTTATTTTTCTTTCCTTTCTCCAGATTCTTGAGTTACAAGTATAGATCATTACTTTTAAATCTTTCTTCTTTTCTAACATTCACATGTAAAGCAATATATATTCCTCTAAGCATTCTATGTGGTTCATGTCACACATTCTGATATGCTGTGCTTTTATTTTTCTGGTTATCTTTCATTTTTATTCCATAATTTAATTCCATGTTAGTCATGGGAGATACTTTTTATGATTTCAATTCTTTGAAATTTGTAGAGATCACTTTATGGCTCAGAATGCATTTCAAAATAATGTATTGTTTTGTGTTTATTTCTGTTATTGTTGAATATAATGTTCTGTATCTGTTAATTAAGTCCAGTTGGTTAATTGTTTTGTTCAAAGCTTTTATATTGTTACTGATTTAGTTTGTCTGTTTTATCATCCCTTGAGTGTCAAGAACAGCAAAGGGGTGACATTTTATTCTACTTGTAATATAGCAAGCAAGTAACCTGCCACAGTTTCATCAATGCTACATTAATTGTGAGGACTGCCATAATAGAATATTATAGACTGGGTGGCTTAAACAATAGACATATATTTTCTCAAAGTTCTGTAAGCTAGAAATCCAAGATCAAGGTGCTGGCAGGGTTAGTTTTTGATTAGGCCTCTCTTCCTGGCTTGTAGACGAATGCCTTATTAGGGTGTCCTCACATGGACTTTTCTCTGTGCCTGCACTCTCCTGGTGTCTCTTTCTATTCTTATAAGGAACACCTGTCCTGGTAGATTAGTGCTCCACCCTTATAATATTATTGAACCTTAATTAGCCCCTTAAAGGCTCTATATCTAAGTGTAGTCATATTTGTCTCTCAGACTGGAGCGCAGTGGCACGATCTTGGCTCACTGCAAGCTCCACCTCCCAGGTTCACGCCACTCTCCTGCCTCAGCCTCCTGAGTGGCAGAGACTACACGCGCCCGCCACCATGCCCAGCTAATTTTTTGTATTTTTAGTAGAGACAGGGTTTCATCGTGTTAGCCAGGATGGTCTCAATCTCCCGACCTCATGATCCACCCGTCTCGGCCTCCCAAAGTGTTGGGATTACAGATGTGAGCCACCGCACCCGCCTTAATTGAGGGTTAAGGCTTTAATATATAAATTTGAGGGGAGAGGGCACAATTTAGTCCATAACAGATGCTGGCAGAAGACATGAGACTTCTGTATTAGAGGCAAAGGACTTTATTAGTCATGGAACAGAAGGCAGGAAGGTTTCCCTTCAAGCCCTGTAAGTGTAACACAGGTGACCTAGATGGATCCTGCACATTTCATAGGTTTGTTTTACAACCCACAAAAGTGACTCTTGGATTAGGAAATCCCAATATTTTATAAATATCTACAAACAACCCTGTCCAACCTTTGCCACAGAGGGAGACAATAATCTTGTTATGCTGTACAGGAAACAAATCTACCTCCTGCTCTACTTTCAAAAATCCTTGGAAGATAGCCTGAGATAAAAGTCTATGAGTGACTCTTGCTCATAAAATGTGTAGACCCATGGACAAGGCTGGTTTCACAGGTATGCCATGCCTAGAAGGTGCCTATGCTTAGTGTAATGCTCTTCTGTCACTGGTTTCGAATTATTAATAATTTATAAGTAATAGAGCCCTCATTTTCATTTTGCACTGGATTCCACAAATTATGTAGCTTGTCTTGTCTCTTGCAAGACATAAGAATGTGTTATCCCAAAAGATAGTTGTGTTAATGTCTTCAATTGTGATGATAAATTGTTTTTTAGTTCTGTAAATTTTGGTTTTAAATATTTTGAAGCTACATCATTAAAAGAATAGAATTTAAGATCATTTTACATTCTGTTGCCATGAATCTTTTGTCATTATAAAATATTTCACTTTTTGCCTCGTAATACTCTTTAGCCTACTTTGTGTTATTTAATATAGCCACAAAGACTTTGTTTTTCTTAGTGTTTTCATTTTGTAACTTTTCTTATCCTTTTCCATAAATCTTTGTGTGTTTTTGTATGCAAGATGTTTCTTGTGAATAGCATATAATTGGATCTTGTTTATATATCCAGCCTGACAATCGCTAACTTTTAAATGAAATATTTAGTTGATTTTAATTTAATGTAATTGCTGATATAGTTAGGTTTAAATCTACCACATTATTTTTTGTTTCCCATATGCCTTATCTACTCTTTGTACCTATTTTATGCTTTTTTTGTTTTCTTTTATATTATTTTTAATATTTTATTTTAACAATATATCGACTTTGTTTGTTACATAATATACTATCTGGTTTTAGTGGTTATCCTGGAAATTAAGCAATCCATCCTTTATTTATTACTATCTAACTTATGTTAGTACTTTTACCAAAATCAAAACACTGAAAGATCTTTAAATGGTGAATTTATTTTGATCTCCTATCATTTTGCTCTGTTTTCACATAGTTTACACCTATACTTATTATACACTTCTTTATTATATCTTTTTCTGCAATCAGTTTTTTACAGATACCTTTTTCTTTTCCAGAGTACTTCTTCCATCTTATATATCTGGGATAATTTCCTTTAGCCTAAAGAATTTTGTACAGTTGATCTTGTGTGGGTGTCTCCTTCAGGAAAGAAATTCTTTTGGCTTGTGTTGGTCTGAGAACATCTTTGACTTGTTGTTTTTTACAAAATCTTGGAGGGCTTTTAAAAGAGCACTTTAAATATTCCTTCTATTGTTATTTAGTTTATATAAATTCTGAGAAATTGACTCATTCTATTTTTTAATAATACACTGTAATAAACTATAGTCACATATTTTACAGTAGCTGTCTTGAAGTTATTTCTCCTATCTAACTGAAATTGTAAATCTTTTGGCCAAAATCTTCACAACCCAAATATACCCCCAACCCCTCATAATCATCATTCTATTTTCTACTCCTATGAGTTCAACTTTTGTAAATTTCATGTGTAAGTGAGATCATGCAGTATTTGTGTTTCTGTGCCTGACTTATTTCACTTAATCTAATGTTCTCCAAGTTCATCCCTGTTGTCCTAAATGACAGGATTTTCTTTTTGTTTAAGACTGAGTAGTGTGTTTATTATTATTATTTTTATATATATATTTTATACACACACACACACACACACACACACACCACATTTTCCTTATCCATTCATTCACTGATGAACACTTAGGTTGGTTCTATGTCTTGTCTATTTGAATAGTGCTGCAATTAACAGGAGAATACAGATATCTCTTTGACATACAGGGTGAGGTGATATTGCATCATGGATTTAATTTGCATTTTCCCATTGGTTAGTGATGTTAGATAATGTTTTCCTATATCTCTTGGTCATTTGTATTTCTTTGGAAAAGTGTCTACTCAGGTCCTTTGTTCATTTTAAATTGTGTTATTTGTTTTCTTGCTATTGAGTTGTTTGAGTTCCTTGCATGTTTTGGCTAACATCTGATCAGATGTATAGCTTGAAAACATTTTCTCCCATTCTGTAGGTTCTTTCTTCACTCTGTTGGTTGATTCCTTTGTTGGGCAGAAGCTTTTTAGTTTGGTTTAATCTCTTTTGTCTATTTTTGCTTTTATTGACTGTACATCTGTAGTAATATCCAAAAAGTCATTGCCCAGATCAGTGTCACGGAGCTTTCCCCCTATGTTTTCTTCTAGGAATTTTACAGTGTTAGACCTCACATTTGAGTCTTTAATACATTTTGAATTGATTTTTGTAGATGGTGACAGATAGGAGTCAAGTTTTATTCTACTACATATGGATATTCATTTTCACAGCATCATTTGTTGAAGAGACTATTTTCTCCAAAATATGTTTTTGGCAGCTTCATTGAAAATCAGTTGTCTATAAATATATGGATTTATTTCTGTTCTCCATTATGTTCTATAGGTCTATAGAACATAATGCCAGTACCATACTGTTTTGTTTACTATAGATTTGTAGTACATTTTGAAGTCAGGTAGCATGATACCTCCAGCTTTGTTCTTTTCACTTAACATTACTTTGTGTATTTGGGGTTTTTTCACAATTCCATACAAATTTTAATATTGTTTTTTCTATTTCTATGAAAAATGTTATTGAAATTTTGATAGAGATTGCATTGACTTTGTAGATTATTTTGGGTAATATAGACATTTAAATTGTTTCACTATTTCACTTTTTCCAATCTATGAACATTGAATATCTTTCCATTTATTTGTATCTTCTTTAATTTTTTTCACCAATGTTTTGTCTTTTCTGTGTAGGTCTTTCAGGTTCTCGGTTAAACTTATTCCTAAGTATTTTAATTTTTTGTAGCTACTGTAAATGGAATGTTTTTAAAATAATTTATTTTTTGAAGAGTTTGTTTTTAATGTATAAAAACACTGCTTATATTGTATATTAATTTTGTATTCTACAACTTTATTGATTTACTAGTCCTTTTAGTTTTTTGGTGGTATTTTAGGGTTTTCTACATATATGACTATATTAGCTGCAAACAGGGATAATATAATTTTTTTTTCCAATTTAGATTCCTTTTATTTGTCTTCCTTGCCCAGTTGTTCTGGCTAGGATTTCCAGTACTGTGTTGAATAGAAGTGGAGAGAATGAGCATTCTTGTTTGTTTCTTATCTGAGAGGAAAAGTGTTTAGCTTTTCACCACTGAATATGATGTTAGATGTGGTTTTGCAATATATGGCCTTTATTTTGTTGAAGTGCTTTTCTTCTATGACTAATTTGTTGAGAGCTTTTATTATGAAAAGATGTTGAATTTTGTCAAGTGCTTTTTCTGCATCTATTGAGATGATAGTACATTTTTGTCCTTCATTCTGTTAGTGCGATTATCACATTTATAGACTTTTGTATGTTGAAATACCCTTGCATCCCTAGGATAACTCCCATTTTATTATGGTGAATGATACTTTTAATGTGTACTGAATTCAATTTACTAGAATTTAGTTGAAAATTTTTTCATGAATGTTCATTAGAGATATTGGCCTATGATTTTTTTATTTTTCCTGTGGTGTTCTTGCCTGGATTTAGTAACAGTGATGCTGGCCTTGGAAAATGAGTGTGGAAATACTCCTTTTCCCTCCATATTGTGGAAACACTTGAGAAGGATTGATATTATTTCTTTAAATGTGTGGTAGAACTCAGAAGTGAAACCATCAGATCCTGGACTTTCCCCTGACAGAAGACTTTTTTTTTTTTTTCTTAAATTGCTGATTCAATCTCCTTACTCCTTACTGGTCTGTGCAGATTTTCAGTTTATTTAAGATTCAGTTTTAGTACGTTGTGTGTGTCTAAGAATTTGTTCATTTCTTCTAGACAATCAAATTTCTTTGTGTATACTTGTTTATAACAGTTTCTTATGATCTTCTGTAAGTCTGTGGTATCAGTCATAATAGCTCCTCCTGAAATTCTGATTTTCTTTATTTGATATTGGTGTCTTTCATATGAGGCCAGCTAAAATTTGGTCAATTTTGTTTATCTGCTCAAAAAAGCAACTCTTTACTTTCTTTGATTTTTTTCTGTTGTTTTTCTATTTTTTATTTCGTTTATTGCTGCTCAGATAGTTATTAATCTTTCTTCCACTAACTTTAAGCTTAGTTTGTTCTCTTGATTTCTAGTTCCCACTCAAAGTGTGAAATTAGGTTGTTTATTTAAGATTTTTATTTTTTTTTGATGTAGGCATTTATTGCTATAAACTTTCCACTTAGAACTGCCTTTGATTCATCTCATACGTTTTGGTACATTTTTGTTTGCCTTAAGATATTTTAAATTTTCTCTTTTAATTTCTCATTTGACTCATTGACTATTCAAGAACTTGTTGTTGTTGTTGTTGTTGTTGTTGTTTGAGATGGAGTGTAGCTCTGTTGCCCAGGCTGGAGTGTGGTGGCCCAATCTCAGCTCACTGCAAGCTCCTCCTTCTGGGTTACGCCATTCTCCTGCCTCAGCCTCCCGAGTAGCTGGGACTACAGGCGCCTGCCACCACGCCCGGCTAATTTTTTGTATTTTTAGTAGAGACGGGGTTTCACCATGTTAGCCAGGATGGTGTAGATCTCCTGACCTCGTGATCCGCCCGCCTCAGCCTCCCAAAATGCTGGGATTACAGGTGTGAGCCACCGCGCAAGAACTTGTTTAATTACCACATATTTGTCTATACTCTAAAATTCTTTCTTTGTGATTTTCTCCAGTGGTATGCTTTGATTTCTTACTTTGTATCTTTAGTGTATCTACCATAGGTTTTTGCTTTGTGGTTACCATAAGGCTTATAGAAAACACCTTACAGTTATAACAGGCTGTTTTAAGCTGATAACAGCTTAACTTTGCATACAAAATTTATACCTTTAGGCCAGGTGTGGTGGCTCACGCCTACAGTTCCAGCACTTTCGGGAGGGTGAGACTGGCAGACTGCTTGAGCCTAGGAGTCCAAGACCAGACTGGGAAACATGGCAAAACCCTGTCTCTACAGAAAATACAAAAACTTAGCCAGCTATGATCACACCAGTGCACAGTGCACTCAAGCCTGAGTAACACAGTTAGAAGAGATCCTGTCTCAAGAGAAAAAAATTATACTTTTCCTCCACCCCCACCACATTTAAATTTTTTGGTCACAATTTGCATTTTTATTGTCTTTCTTAACAAACTAATGTAACTTTTATTATTTTAATAATTTTGTCTTTTAACCTTCATATTAAACATATAAAAGATATACATATGGCCAGGCATGGTGGCTTACACCTGTAATTCCAGCACTTTGGGAGGCTGAGGTGGGCAGATCATGAGGTCAAGAGAGCAAGACCACCCTTGCCAACATCGTGAAACCCCGTCTCTACAAAAAATACAAAAATTAGCTGGGTGTGGTGGCATGCACCTGTAGTCCCAGCTACTTGGGAGGCTGAGGCAGGAGAATTGATTGAACCCAGGAGGCAGAGGTTACAGTGAGCTGAGATCATGCCACTGCACTCCAGCCTGGTGACAAAGCGACATTCTGTTTAAAAAAATAATAAAAAGTAAACAAAGATACATACATCACCATTACAGTATTTCTTTTTAAATTTTATTTTACTTTAAGTTCCAGGATACATGTGCAGAATGTGCAGGTTTGTTACATAGGTATATGCATGCCATGTGGTTTGCTGCACCTATTGACCTATCCTCTCAGCTCCCTCCCCTCACTCCCCATCCCCCAACAGGCCCTGGTGTGTGGGTGTTGTACTCTCCCTGTGTCCATGTGTTATCATTGTTTAACTTCCACCTATGAGTGAGAACCTGCTGTGTTTGATTTTCTGTTCCTCTGTTAGTTTGCAGAGGATGATGGCTTCCAGCTTCATTCATGTCCCTGCAAAGGACATGAACTCATTCCTTTTTATGGCTGTATAGTATTACATGGTGTATATGTACAACATTTTCTTTATCCAGTCGATCATTAGTGGACATTTGGGTTGGTTCCATGTCTTTGCTATTGTAAATAGTGCTGCAGTAAACATACATGTGCATGTGTCTTTATAGTATAATTATTTATATTCCTTTGGGTGTATACCCAGTAATGGAATTGCTGGGTCAAACGGTATTTCTGGTTCTCAATCTTAGAGGAATTGCCATACTATCTTCCACAATGATTGAACAATTTGCATTCCCAGCAACAGTGTAAAAGTGTTCCTATTTCTTCACAGCCTCACCAGCATCTACTGTTTCTTGACTTTTTAATAATGGCCATTCTGACTGACATGAGATGGTATCTCACTGTGGTTTTGAATTGCATTTCTCTAATGATTGGTGATATTGAGCTTTTTTTCATATGTTTCCTGGTCATGTAAATGTCTTGTTTCAAGAAGTTTCTGTTCATATCCTTTGCTCACTTTTTGATGGGGTTATTTTTTTCTTGTAAATTTGTTTAAGTTCCTTGTAAATTCTGGCTATTAGACTTTGTCAGATAGGTAGATTGAAAAAATTTTCTCCCATTCTGTAGGTTGCCTGTTCACTCTGATGATAGTTTCTTTTGCTGTGCAGAAGCTGTTTAGTTTAATTGGATCCCATTTGTTAATTTTGGCTTTCTTGCAATTGCTTTTGGCATTTTCATCATGAAGTCTTTGTCCATGCCTGTGTCCTGAAAGGTATTGCCTAGGTTTTCTTCTAGATTTTTTATGGTTTGGGGTTTTACATTTATGCTTTTAATCCATTTTGAGTTAATTTTCGGATAAGGTGTAATGACTGGATCCAGTTTCGGTTTTCTGCATGTGGCTAGCCAGTTTTTCCAGCACCATTTTTGAATTGGAGATCCTTTCCCATTACTTATTTTTGTCAGATTTGTCGAAAATCAGATGGTTTTAGTTGTGTGTTGTTATTTCTGAGGCCTCTGTTGTGTTCCATTAGTCTATATGTCTGTTTTGGACCAGTACCATGCTGTTTTGGTTACTGTAGCCTTATAGTATAGTTTGAAGTCAGGTAGTGTGATGTCTCCGTCTTGTTCTTTTTGTTTAGGATTGTCTTGGTTATGCAGGCTCTTTTTGGTTCTATATGAATTTTGAAGTAGTTTTTTCTAATTCTGTGAAGAATGTCAATGGTAGTTTGATGGGAGTAGCATTGAATCTGTAAATTATTTGGGGCTTTATGGCCATTTTCATGATATTGATTCTCCTTATACATGAGGAGGAATGTTTTTACATTTGTTTGTGCCCTCTCTTATTTCCTCGAGCTGTGGTTTGTTGTTCTCCTTGCAGATGTCCTTCACATTCCTTGTTAGCTGTATTTCTAGGTATTTTATTCTCTTTGTAGCAATTGTGAATGTGAGTTCATTCATGATTTGGCTTGTTGCTCATCTATTGTTGGTATAAAGGAATGCTTGTGATTTCTGCACATTGATTTTGTATCCTGAGACTTTGCTGAAGTTGCTCATCAGCTTAAAAAGTTTTTGGGCTGAGATGATGGGGTTCTCTAAATATAGAATCATATTGTCTGCAAACAGAGACAATTTGAATTCCTCTCTTCCTATTTGCATACTCTTTATTTATTTATCTTGCCTGATTGCCCTGGCCAGAATTCTAATACTATGTTGAATAGGAGTAGTTAGAGAAGGCATCCTTGTCTTGTACCAGTTTTCAAAAGGACTGCTTCCATATTTTGCCCATTCAATATGACATTGACTGTGGGTTTGTCATAAATAGCTCTTATTATTTTGAGATATATTACATCAATACCTAGTTTATTGGGAGCTTTTAACATGAAGAGATGTTGAATTTTATCGAAGACTTTTTCTGAATTTATTGAGATAATCATGTAGTTTTTGTCTTTGGCTCTGTTTATGTGATGGATATGTTTATTGATTTACGTATGTTGAACTAGTCCAGGAATGAAGCTGACACGATCGTGGTGGGTAAGTTTTTTGATGTGCTGCTGGATTCGGTTTGCCAGTATTTAACTGAAAATTTTTGCATTGATGTTCAACACGGATATCGGCGTGAAATTTTCTTCTTTAGTTGTGTCTTTGCTAGGTTTTGGTATCAGGATAATACTGGCTTCATAAAATAAGTTATGGAGGAATCCCTCCTTTTCAATTGTTTGGAATAGTTTCAGAGGGAATAGTACCAGCTCCTCTTTGTACCTCTGGTAGAATTTAGCTGTGAATCTGTCTGGTAGTGGGCTTTTTTTGGTTGGTAGGCTATTAATTACTGTCTTAATTTCAAAACCTGTTATTGGTCTATTTAGGGATTTGACTTCTTCCTGGTTTAGTCTTGGAAGGGTGTATGTGTCCAGGAATTTTTCTATTTCTTCTAGATTTTCTAGTTTATTTGTGTAGAGGTGTTTATAGTTTTCTCTGATGATAGTTTGTATTTCTGTGGGGTCAGTGGTGATATCCCCTTTATCATTTTTATTGTGTCTATTTGATTCTTCTCTCTTTTCTTCTTTATTAGTCTAGCTAGTGGTCTATTTTGTTAATTTTGTCAAAAAACCACCTCTTGGATTCATTGATTTTTTGAAGGTTTTTCATGTCTCTATCTCCTTTAGTTCTTCTCTGATCTTAGTCTTGTCTTCTGCCGACTTTTGGATTAGTTTGCTCTTGCTTCTCTAGCTCTTTTAATTGTGATGTTAGGTTGTCAGTTTGAGATCTTTCTAGCTTTCTGATGTGGGCAGTTAGTACTATAAAGTTCCCTCTTAACACTGCTTTAGCTGTGTCCCAGAAATTCTGGTACTTTGTCTCCTTGCTCTCATTGGTTTCAAAGAACTTTTTGATTTCTGTCTTAATTTCATTATTTGCCCAGGAGTCATTCTAGAGCAGTTGTTCAATTTCCATAAAATTGTGTGGTTTTGAGTGAGTTTCTTAATCCTGAATTCTAATTTGATTGCGTTGTGGTCTGAGAGACTTTTATAATGATTTCAGTTCTTTTGCATTTCCTGAGGAGTGTTTTACTCCCAATTATGTGGTCGATTTTAGAATAAGTGCCATGTGGTACTGAGAAGAATGTATATTCTGTTGATTTGGGGTGGAGAGTTCTGTAGATATCTATGAGATCCACTTGATCTAGTGCTGAGTTCCGGTCTTGAATATCCTTGTTAATTTTCTGTCTCATTGATCTGTCTAATATTGATAATGGGATGTTAATGTCTCCCACTATTGTTGTGTGGAAGTCTAAGTCTTTTTGCAGGTCTGTAAGAACTTGCCTTATGAATCTGGGTGCTCCTTCATTGTGTGCGTATATATTTAGGATAGTTAGCTCTTCTTGTTGAATTGATCCCTTTACCATTATGTAATGCCCTTCTTTGACTTTTTTGGATCTCTGTTGATTGAAAGTCTGTTTTGTCAGAGACTACGATTGCAACCCTTGATTTTTTTTTTGCTTTCCATTTGCTTGGTAAATTTCCACCCATCCCTTTATTTCGATCCTATGTGTGTCTTTGCACGTGAGATGCATCTCCTGAATACAACACACTGATGGGTCTTGATTCTTTCTCTAATTTGCCAGTCTATGTCTTTTAATTGGTGGGCATTTAGACAATTTACATTTAAGATTAATTTTGTTATGTGTGAATTTGATCCTGTCATCATGATGCTATCTGGTTATTTTGCACACTAGTTGATGAAGTTTCTTCATAGTGTCATTGGTCTTTATATTTTGGTGTGTTTTTGCAGTGGCTGGTATCGGTTTTTTCTTTCTATATTTAGTGCTTCCTTCAGGAGCTCTTGCAAGGCAGGCCTGGTGGTGATGAAATTCCTCAACATTTGCTTGTCTGGAAAGGATTTTATTTCCCCTTTGCTTATGAAGCTTCGTTTGGCTGGACACAAAATTCTGGGTTGACAATTCTTTTCTTTAAGAATGTTGAATATTGGCCCCCAATCTCTTATGGCTTGTAGGGTTTGTGCTGAGAGGTCCACTGTGAGACTGATGGGCTTCACTTGGTAGGTGACCTGGCCTTTCTCTCTGGCTGCCCTTAACATTTTTCCTCCTTTCAACCTTGGAGAATTTGATGATTATGTGTATTGGGGTTGATCTTCTTGTGGAGTATCTTAATGGTGTTCTCTCTATTTCCTGAACTTGCACGTTGCTAGGTTGGGGAAGTTCTCCTGGATAATATCCTGATGTGTGTGTTCCAGTTTGTTTCCATTCTTCCTGTCTCCTTCAGGCACTCCAATCAATCATAGCTTTGGTCTTTTTACATAGTCCTGTATTTCTTAGAGGCTTTGTTCATTCATTGTCGTTCCTTTTTCTCTATTCTCATCTGCATGCCTTATTTCAGCAAGGTGGTCTTCAAACTCTGATATCCTTTTTTCCACTTGGTTGATTTAGCTATTGATACTTGTGTATGCTTCACGAAGTTCACATGCTGTGTTTTCCAGCTCCCTCAGGTCGTTTATATTCCTGTCTAAAATGGTTATTTTAGTCAGCAGCTCCTCTTACCTTTTATTAAGGTTCTTAACTTCTTTGCATTGGGTTGGAACATGCTTTTTTTAGCTCAGTGGAGTTTTTTTATTACCCATCTTATGAAACCTACTTCTGTCAATTTGTCTATCTCAACCTCCATCCAGTTTGGTACCCTTGCTGGAGAGGTGTTGCGATCCTTTGGAGGAAGAGGCAGTCTGGCTTTTTGGATTTTCAGGTTTTTTTGTTCATTCTTTCTCATCTTCATAAGTTTGCCTAGTTTCAATCTTTGAGGCTGCTGACCCTTGGATAGGGTTTTTTTGGGGATTTTTTGTTGTTGTTGATGCTGTTTTTGTTGCTTTCTGTTTCTTTTCTTTCAATTTTCAGGTCTCTCTTTTCTAGGGCTGCTGCAGTTTTCTGGGGGTTCACTTCAGGCTCTATTCATCTGGTTTGCTCCTCTGCCTGGAGATGTCACTCAAGGAGGCTGGAGAACAGCAAAGATGGGTGCCTGCTCCTTCTTTTAGGATCTCTGACCTCAAGGGATGTCGACCTGATGCTAGTAGGGTTGCTCTTTTATAGGGAGTCTGACAACCTCTGTTGGAGGATCTCACCCAGTTGGGTGGCACAGGGAACAGGACCCATTTAATGAAGCACTGTGACTGTCCCTTGGTGGAGTGAGGGTGCTTCGCTAGGGAGAAACCCACTCATCTGGGCTGCCTGGATTCCTCAGAACTACCAGGAGGAAAGTCAAAGTTGCCTAATTCACAGAGACTGTGGCCACTCCTTCCCCTAGGGGCTCAGGCCCAGGGAGATATGAGTTGTGTCCCTGAGCCTCTGGCTGGAGTTGTTGGAGTTCCTGCAGGGAGGTCCCACCCGGTGAGCAAGGATGGATCAGGGTCAGGCCTCAAGAGGTGCTCTGGCCACAGTCTGCCACAGCTGGTGTGTTGGGCTGTCTGTGGGCGACACCTCTTGAGACCAAGCCATCCAGCCTCCCTGGCTCCAGCAGGGGAAAAGCATGGCCTGGTGCTATAGAGATGGCTGCTGCCCATCCCCTGCCCAGGGAGCTTAGTGTGTTAGGCAGTTATGAGTCCCATTGCTGGCCGCTGCTCCTCCCCCAAAGAGTTTAAAAGGCTTAGACAGCGGACAGCTGCAGCTGTGGTGCTGGTTGCCTCCCCTGCACCCCTAGAACTCGGCAGGTCTAAGCAGATTCTAGCTGAGAGGCTGTTGAGAATCTGCATGGCTGTAGGATTGGGAACCTAGGCCCCAGTGGCATGGGTTCACGAGTGAGTGGGATCCTCCAGTCTCCTGGTTGCACAGTTCCGTGGAAAAAAACACAGTTTCCTCGGCTAGGTAGCATGCTCACTCACTACCTCCCTTGGCTGGGGGGAGGGTGAGGGCTCCTGTGCCCCATGTGGCTCTCAAGTGGGCCACTGCACCACACTACTCTTTCTTCCTCTCCATGGACTACGCTAGCCACCTATTCAGTTCTGATGACAGAACCTGAATACTTTGGTTGCTGATACAGGATTCACATGCCATTATGGCTCTGTTTGATGGGAGCCTCCAATCACCACTGCTTCTATTCAGCTATCTTGGCCCCACATCTTCTTAGTATTAGAGTTTTTAAAATGTTACTGTGCTCATACTTTTAACAGAGATTTTTATATTTTCATATTTTCCTTTTACTAATTAGCTTTCTGTCCTTTTAGTTTGAAGAACTTTCTTTAACATTTTTTATAAGACAAGTCTGATGGTCATGTACTTCCTCAACTTTTGTTTGGGAAAGTCTTTATCTCATTTTCATTTCTTAATGACAGCTTTGCCAACTACAGTATTCTTGTTTACCAATTTTTCCTTCAGCACTTAGAATATATCATCCCACATTTTTCTGACCTGTAAGATACCTGCTGAGAAGTCTGTTGCCAGCCTTATAAGAATTTCCTTACATGTGACTTAATTCTTTTCCTAGTCTGCTTTTAGGATTCTATGTTCATAATTTTTGATAGTTTGATTATAATATTTCTTGGTGTAGTCCTATTTGAACTGAATCTGATTGGAGACCACTGATTTTTCTGTATCTGAATATTCATACTTTCCCAAGATTTGGAAAGTATTCTCTTATTACTTATTTTTTAAAAATAAACTCAAATATTTGTTTTCATGATGACCATACATCTCGTAAGCATTTTTTGTTACTTTTCATTCTTTTTGCTTTTTTTCTCCTCTAATTGTGAATTTTAAAATAAGATGTTTTCAAGTTCACACATTTTCTGCTTAATCAATTCTGCTATTGATGCTTTCTATTGCATTTTTATTTCATGTAATATATTTTTCAGCTCCACAATTTTCTTTCTTAAAATAATTTTAATCTGTCTATTGCTTTTCATTTTGGTTACTTATTGTTTTCCTGATATCATTTATTTTTGTCTATTTTCTTGAAGTTCTCTGAGCTTTCTAAAAATAATTACTTTGAATTCTTTTTCAGGCAGCTTGTATATCTCCATTTCTTTTGGATCAGCTACTGGGGATTTTTGCATTCTGTTTTTGGTGTTATTTCTCCTTGGTTTTAAATGAGTTTTGTTGCCTTATGTTTATGTCTGCCTATTTGAATAATGTAATTTGACTGTTACTGCTTTTTCCCTTTACCTGAAGTATCTTTTGTCTCTGATGCTTTTAAGATTATGTCCTTATTATTGATTTTTATCAGTAAGAATAAATATGCCAAGGGGTAGATTTTCTTATTCTATTGATCTTTTTGAATGTGGGGACTCATGTCTTTCATCATATTTAAAAAATTCTCAACCTTTAAATATTGTTTCTGTTCTATTCTCTTAATTCCCCTTGTATGAGAGCTTTTGACCAATACCACATATCTCTTTCTATCCTAGATTTTGTTCTAAACTTTTTAAATTCAGTAATGATATAGTCTATTGATCTCAATTTGAGTTTTCCCATTCTTTCTTTTCTTGTCTTAGACCTATTGTTAAATGCATCTATGGAATTCTTAATTATTATAGTTTTCAGTTCTAGAAAATCAACTTTATTCTTTTTTATAAAATTTAGTTATCTTTTAAATGGACCATTTTTATGCATTTTGACCATCTCTTTTACATTACTTTTCTTAATCATTTTTGAACCATAGTTATTTTGAAGTCATTGTCTGCTTACTATTTACATCTACTTCTACTAACTCTTCTTCTGTTTCATTACAAGTTCGGTAAATTTTGACTTATACTGGATATTGCAAATATGTTGCAGAGCCCTGGCTTATACTATCTTTCTCAAAAGAGTGTTAAACATTGTTTGGTAGGCAATTAAATTACCAGTGGTTCACCTTGATCTTGATGTTTTGGATTTAGTCTTCATTAGAGTGGATTTATTTCAGTGTTGTCCTTATGCTTGGAGATGTATCTGTACTCCTAAGGTGTGACATTTCTGAGGTCTCAATTAATTGCCTCTTATGTTAATAAAGGACTCCTTCATTCTGGCTGGGTCTGAACTGGGTTTTAACTCTAATATCTCCCCAGAACTCTATGAGAAGTGGCTGGGTTTTAACTCTAATATCTCCCCAGAACTGTAGGAGAAGAACTATGTACATGCTCTGAAATCTCCACTTATCTCTTAACTTTCCAAGACCTCTTCTCTGCTGGTCTCTAGAAGTCTTGTTCTATACATATACAGAATTGGTTATGGCCAAGGATCCTAGAAATATATTTAACATAAACAATGTAGATAATAATATGCATATGGATGTTTCTTTGCATGTGGGGAAAGAGGTGATATTCCATAAATACCAGTTTCAGGCATAAACAAAATGTTGTTGTTTCCCTTTTAATATAAACAAAAAAGTTGATACACTAGTTCCTCATACGTGTATATACTTCATAAAGTAAGCCAGTTTTCTGGAGGTTGATTACTTAGCATAAAAAGAATATTACTTTTTAGAGTCTTCAAAGATAAGGAGTAGACTTTGCATTATGGTAAATTCATCATCTATTCACCAAATAAAGATTTTTAGTACTGCAGACTGATATTTACAGAATAGCATCTCTTACACATATTGTATATACAATTTTTTGAGTTTAATGTTAGAGGTCAGACATTCTTTTTGGCATTGAGATTGCAGCAGACACCTCTCTCCCAAATCCCCAAGTTTCTAGTGATACAGACAGTGAACAAAATAAGTGTGTGAAGTAAATACGATGAAAGATGGTTATGAGCAAGATTATAAGGTGAGATTAAGAAGAGTAATTGAGGCCTTAGAAAATAGAGTAGATGACAAAAAATTGTTGTCTTAAAGAGTAAGAGAGTGAATGAAATAAAAAATCTTGGATGGCAGGCACACTGAAGTTCAGAGGGGATAATTTTAAATTGAAATCAGCTAGCACGAATGTGAGTTTTTCTCCAGCTATATTTACATACATCTGATGCAGGCATATGTATATTCAACTTTTCATATAAATAAAAAGCTACGTTTTACCAGGGTTGTTGCTTTTCTAATTATATGATGAAGTGAGATGAACGTGAGGCTGTTGAGAGTCTATTAGATATGAAGATAATAATGACTATTGAATTTGATGAGAGTAAGGGGAGATGTCAGGATACAACGAAGAGTGAAAATGTGATATGACACAATGGATCTCCGTGGGTTGAAAAATTAATGGGTCACATGCAATAGCACATCTTGGTATGAAACTGATTTTCACCAAGAAACACCTCTGTCTCAAGAAGTGCCATTTCTTTTTTTAAATATATATATATGCTAATATGTTGATTAGCATGTATCTCTCTGTATACAACATATATCAACCAAAGTCCATAGTTTACATTAGGTTCACTCTTGGCATTGTATATTCAATGGAGTTGGACAATGTATGATGACATGTACTCACCATTATAGTATCACACAGAGCAGTTTCATTGCCCTAACAATTTTCTGTGCTTCATCACTTCATCCTGCTGTCCTCCTTAAACTCCCGCAACCATGGATCAATTTACTGTAAAGTGTTGCTTTTTGCAGAATGTCTTATACTTGCAATCTTACAGTCTGTAACCTTTTCATATTGTCTTCCTTCACTTAGTTTATTTATCCTTGCACTTACTGAAAGATATGATTGTTTCTAAGTTTTGGCAAATATAAATAATTAAAGCTTGAATAAACATCCATGTGCAGGTTTTGTATGGTTGTAAGTTTTCAATTCCTTTGGGTAAATACCAAGGAGTGGGATTGCTGGGTTGTATGGTAGAAGTAGGTTTAGTTTTGTAGGAAGCCACTAATCTGTCTTCTAAATTGACCATACCATTCTGCATTCTGACCAGCAATAAATAAGAGTTCATGTTGCTTCATATCTTCTCCAGCATTTGGTGGTGTCAGTGTTCTGGATTTTGACCATTCTGATAGATATACATTGCTATCTCATTATTGTTTTAATTTGTATTTCCCTGATTATATATAATGTAGAGCTTCTTTACATATGCTTATGTGCCATTATTATATCTTCTTTGGTGGGAAACTTGTTAAAGTCTTTGGCCCATTTTGTAATTAGGTTCTTCATTTCCTTATTGTTGTGTTTTAAGACTTATGTATATGCCTTGAATAACTTGTCCTCATCAGATATGTCTTTTGCAAATAGTTTTTCTCAGTCTGTGGCTTGTCTTTTTATTTTGCTTTTGCAGAACAGAAATTTTTAATTTTAATTACATCTAGCTTATGAATTCTTTCTTTTATGGATTGTCCCTTTGGTCCCTTTGTTGCTGTATTTAAGAAGTCACTGCCAAACCCATGGGCATCTAGGTTCCTTTCTATGTCATCTTCCAGGAATTTTACAGTTTTGTGTTTTACATGTAGATCTTTAATATATTTTGAGCTGACTTTTTGAAGGTGTAAGGACCAGGTCCAGATTTTTTTGTTTAACATCTGGTGTCTAGTTGTTACAGCACCACTTGTTGAAAAAGTATCTTTTCTTTGCTGTATTGGCTTTTCTCCTTTGTCAAAGATCAGTTGATTATTTCTGGCTCTTCTATTCTGTTCTATTGATCTATTTGGCTGTTCTTTCACCAATACCACACTGTGTTGATTATAGTAGTTTTATAGTAAGTCTTGAAGTTGGGTAGTATCAGTATTCTAACTTTGTTCTTGTCCTTCAATAGTGTGCTGGCTATTTTGCATCTTTAGCTTCTCTATAAACTTTAGAATCCGTTTGTATGGAAACAGTTTCCATGACATAAGTTGCTAAGACTTTGATTGGAGTTGCATTGAGTCTATAGACTAAGTTGAGAAAAACTGACATCTTGACAATATTGAATTTTTCTATCTGTGAACATGAAATATCTCTCCATTTATTTAATTATTCTTTTGATAGTTTTTTTCAACAAATTGGTGCTGGAACAACTACAGAAAATCATGTAGTTTTACTCATATAGACCTTGAACACATTTTGTTAGATGTTTACCTAAGTATTTTATTATTTTGATGCTAATGTAAATGGTAATGTGTTCTTAAATTTAAATTCCACTTGTTCATTGCTGGTTTATAGGAAAGTGATTGACATATATTAACCTTGTATCCTGCAACCTTGCTATAATTGTTTATTAGTTGCAGGAGGGCATTTTTAGTCAATTCTTTTGAATTTTCTAATTAGACAATCATGTCATCTGTCAACAATGACAGCTACATTTTCATTTTCAATTAATGTATATTTTACTTCCTTTTCTTGTCTTATTGCATTAGCTAGGACTTCCACCACAATGTTGAAAAGGAGTGGTAAGAGGGGACATTTTTTGCCTTGTTTCTGATCTTAGTTTTCGTTTTTAAGTATACATTTTCCTGCAGGTTTTTTGGTAAATA
The DNA here is from genome assembly GCF_008728515.1 of Papio anubis. Classification (NCBI taxonomy): domain Eukaryota; kingdom Metazoa; phylum Chordata; class Mammalia; order Primates; family Cercopithecidae; genus Papio; species Papio anubis. The sequence continues at coordinate 27,602,580 of NC_044984.1, forward strand.
TTCTTTATCAAGTTGACGAAGTTTCCCTCTATTCCTAGTTTAATTGGTTTTTTTTTTCTTATCATGAAAGGGTGTTATATTTTATCAAATGATTCTTCTGCATCTACTGATATAATCATATGACTTTTCTTCTTTATCCTCTTGGTGTGATGGGTTAGATTAATTTATTTTTGAATGTTGAATCAGCCTTGCATACCTGGCATAAATCCCATTTAGTCATGGTGTATAATTCCTTTTATACATCACTGGATTTGACTTACTAATATTTTATTGAGAATTTTTGCATCTATGTTCATGAAACATATTGAACTGTAGTTTTCTTGTAATGTCTTTGTCTGGTGTTGGTGTTAGGATAATACTGGAACCAAAGAATGAGTTATAAAGTGTTTCCTCTGCTTTGATCTTCTGGAAGAGATTGTAGAAAGCTGTTACAATTTATTTTTAAAATGTTTGGAATAATTCACAGTAAGCCCATCTAGTCTTTGTGTTTTCTGTTTTGGACAGTTATTAATTATTGATTCAATTTCCTTAGTATTTGGAGGTCTGATCAAATTGCTTATTTCTTTTCATGTGAGTTTTGACACTTTGTGTCTTTCAAGGAATTGGTTCATTTCAATTAGGTTATACAATTTGTGGGCACAGAGTTGTTCATAGTATTCCTTTATTATTCTGTTAATGTCCATGATATCTGTAGTGATGTCTCATCTTTTGTTTCTGATATTAGTAATTTGTGTCCTCTCTCTTTTCTTAATTAACTTGGCTTAGGCTTATTAATTTTATTGATCTTGTAAAAAGATCAGCTTTTAGCCTTATTGCTTTTCTCTTATTGATTATTTTCAATTTTATTCACTTTTTAGTCTAATTTTTATGATTTCTTCCATTTTACTCTAATTTTTATGATTTCTTCCATTTACTTTGGATTTAATTTTCTCTTCTTTTTGTAGTTTTCTAAGGTGTAAGATTAGATGGCTGATTTTTATAGTTTTCTTCTTTCTTAATACATGCATTTAATGCTATAAATTTCCCTCTAAGTACTGTTTACACTGCATCCTAGAAATTTTAACAAGTGTATTTTTACTTAATTAAAAATATTTTTAAATTTTCTGTTGATATTTCTTCTTTGGCCTATGTGTTATTTAGATATATGGTTTAATGTCCAGGTATTTTGGGATGTTTCACCTATCTTTTAGTTACTGATTTCTACCTTAATTTATTTGTGGTATGAGAGAAAATATTGTATGATTTCTATATTTTTAGATTAGTTAAGGTTGTTTTATGTACCAGAATGTGGTATATCTTGGTAAATGTTCAATGTGAGAATGAGAAGAATCTGTATTCTGCTGTTGTTGGATGAAGTAGTCTATAGATAACTGTTAAATCCAATGTATTAATGTTATTGTTGAGTTCAGTTATGTGCTTATTGATTTTTTGTTTGTTGAATTGGTTCATTTCTTTTTTCTTCTTCTTTATTTTATTTTATTTTTTGACAGTCTTACTCTGTCACCCAAGCTAGAGTGCAGTAGCATGATCTTGGCTTACTACAAACTCCACCTCCTAGATTAAAGGGATTATTCTGCCTCAGCCTCCTGAGTAGCTGGTATTACAGGTGCCGGCCACCATGCCTGGCTAATTTTTGTATTTTTTTAGCAGAGACAGAGTTTTGCAATGTTGGCCAGGGTGGTCTTGAACTTTTGACCTCAAGTAATTCGCCTACCTTGGCATTCAATGTGCTGGCGTGAGCGACTGCACCCAGTCAAGAATCTTTTCATTTCTAATGAAAGTGTGTTGAAGTATTCAACTATGATGGTGGATTCATCTATTTTTCTTTGCAGTTCTTTTAGTTTTATGTCACTTATTTTGACACTTTGTTGTTAGGTGCATATATGTTAGGAATTGGTATGTCTTCTTGGAGAATTTACCGTTTATCATTATGTAATGCCTTTTTTTTGTGTGTGTTAAAAATATCTATTCTACAGTTTTTTCAGTACTTTGTAACATTAGTCAAAATAGAATGAGCCAACAGAGTAAAAATGTTCAAGTTTTGGAGAAAAACATAAATGGAACTGAGTAGTAAATTACCATTGTGCGTGCATCCCTAAATGCTATTGCTATGTTTCTGGGTTAAATTCTAACAGATCAGTGATGATGCAATTTAAATGCTTATCTTAAGCAGCATCTACGTGGGGCTGAAGACATTTCCCTTATTCTTATTACTAACAGACAGGAGAGATGTGCGAGTTGTTTACAATAGTATAAATACTGCTTTGGCAATTATGAACGTCGCAATGTAGGTTTCATGTGGTTTCTCTCTTGTCTTTAGCAAGTACACATCAAATCTCACAGCAACACTGACTCTGCATGGAAAGGCCATCCCAATTCCTGTAGTGGTAGGCTGGAGGCAGGGGCCCTGAATATGGATGCCCAGATGGACTGGCATCTTCTGCGGCCGGTGAAGTTTTATTCTGCATGGGACTATCTACAGAAACTGCAGGGAGGCCATGGTCCTGAAAGGGTGCATGCTGAAAGGCTGAGTATTTTGGTAAATTGCCACGGCTAGCATCTCGGCATTACAATCATGGACCCGAGATGTAATGCCCATTTTTAATCACTGATAGTTTTTCTTGCTCTGAAGCCTGCTCTTCTTAAATTAATATAGATACTCCCCCTTTTTTTGATTGGTGTTAGCGTGGTATATTTTGCTCTATCCATTTACTTTTAATATATATGTGTCTTTATATTTAAAATGGGTTTCTTGTAGACAATGTACAGTTGGGGTTTTTGTTATTACTCACACTGACAAGCTCTGTTTGTTAATTGGTACATTTAGATCATTGACATTCAGAGTGACTGTTGATGTAATTGATTTAATATCTACCATGTTTGTTGCTCCTTCCTATTTGTTGGTCTTTCTTTCAGCAATGTACTGCAGTTTCATACTCATTAGATTAATAAACATTAATCTTAGCATATCAATTATACTTCTTATTCAACGTTTTGTAGTTGTTCCCCTAGAGTTTGCAATATATATATACAACTAATCCAAGTTCACTTTTAAATAACACTTTATGAGTCCATAGTTGTGTGAATATGTTATAATAACAAATAATGGATTCGGTTTTCTCATTTTTTTATTGCTGTCATTCATTTTACTTATACATAAGCATACGTATATACATAATTGGATACATTCTTGCTATTATGCATTTGTAATAATAAATGTAATTTTTCACTCATTTTGGAAAATTATTTGTTAGATCATGAAGAATAAGAAAAATGAAAGATCGTATTTTATTTTCATTTACTCCTTTTTTGATCATCTTCTCCTTTTTTTTTTTTTTTTTTTTTTTTTTTTTTTTTGTAGATCTGACCTTCTGACCTATATCGTTTTCCTTCTCTCTGAAAAACTTCTTTTAACATTTCTTATAAGGTTGGTCTGCTGGCAAAAAATTCCTTCAATTATTGTTTATCTGAGAAAGTATTTATCCGTCACTTTTGAGTGATATTTTCACAGAGTAAAAAAATTCTAGGTTGATGTTTTTCGTTTTTCCTCTCAAGACTTTAAATCTTCCACTCTACTCTCTTTTTGTTAGCATGCTTTCTGAGAAGAAGCTAGATGTAATTTTTATCCTTTCTTCTCTATGAGTAAGAGGTAGGATTTTCTTTCAAGATTTTTTCAAGATTTTTTCTTTATCTTTAATTTTCTAAAGTTTGATTATGATATTCCTAGGTGCAGTTTTTGACATTAATTTTGCTTGATGTTCACTGAGCATTCTGGATCTGTGGTTTGGTGTCTGACATTAATTTGGGATATTCTCAGTCATTACTGTGTTAAATATTTATCCACACCTTTCTCTTTTCTCCTTCTGGTACTCTCATCACATGCATGTTGCCCCTTCTACAGTTGTCAAACGGAGTTTGGATATTCTGTTATGGTTTTTATTGAATCTTTGTCTTCTTTGATTTTTCAGTTTTGAAGGTTTCTATTAAGATAGCCTGAAACTCAGTGTCCTCAGCTGTGTATAGGCTACAATAAGCCCATTAAAGGTAGTCTTCATTTCCTTTACAATATTTTTTATCTCAGTATTCCTTGTTTGGTTTTTTCTCAGAATATCAGTCTTTGTGCTTATACTGCCCATAGTTTATTGCATGCTATCTGCTTTATCCATTGTAACCCCTAGCATACTAATCATAGTTAAAAAAAAATCCCAGTATAATTTCAACATCCCTGCACATATGAGTCTGGTCTATCTTGCTATACTTGCTCTATCTCTTCAAACTACATTTTACGTTCTTGATAACCATACATAATGTGCTAGGTAAAATGGACTGTTGTTAGTAGCACTTTAGTAATGTGCTGGTAAGGTGTGGGGGTAGTGAAAGTGTTCTATTGTCCTGTGATTAGGTCTCCACCTTTTGGTGAGCCTATGCCTATTGACTGTAAACTTAACAAGAGCATCTGTTTGTAACCCACCACTTTAGTTAGTACATTATGGCAAGAGTCAGCTGTACTTGGGTGTCTTTTCTCTTTGAAATCAGTTAGGCTCTGATAAAACCTCAGCAGGATAGGCTCTGATTAAATAATTTCTCCTAAGGGAAGACTTTATTAAGAACAGAATGCTTTGAAATATTTCAAGATGGTTCCTTTTTTCTCTCCATGCTGGAAGCATGAGGAGATTTATCTCCACTATTCACTGTGAGAACCTGGTAAAGCTCACAGCAACATACTGCAGTTTCATACTCATCAGATTAATAAACATTAAAAATTCTGATTAATAAACATGAGAGATGTAGAACAACAGGAATGCTCGTCCACTTCTGGCTGGATTGTAAATTCATATAAACACTTTAAAAAGCAATTTGGCAATTTCTAATTGAGTTGAAGACAACACTGATATCTCAGCCTAGACATATGCCCCGGAAAAATTCTCCCATATGTGCATAGGAATAATATGTAACATTTTTAGCAATGTTGTTTAAAACAGCAAAAATATGAGCATCAGTGCATGCTGTCAGTGGGTACATAAATAGGTACTAGTAATATATAAAGGTGCACAGAAGCAACAAATACCTAATGATTATCTCTGAGGAGTGAAGAAAAAGGTGAGATTTGGAAAGTTTACACAGGAATCAAATGTATCTGAAATATTTTATTTCCTTAAAAGTGTTTGAAGCAAATCTGGGAAGTAGATACATGATATCATTTGGTATTCTGCATACTTTCTGTGTGTTTAAATATTTCATAGTTTTTTTAAAAAGATATATTCAACTAGGCTTCTGATCATCCATCTAAGGAAAACAGAAACTTATAGAGCAAGGTCTCATCAACACTCAGAGGGGAAATCAAACAAATCTCCTTTTGAAAAAGTCAGTGATTTCTGGGTTACCACTAGTTGTCTTAATGATCAAAACAGATTGTCATATAATCTTGATAATTACTGCATAAATAAGCAGAAGCCAATTTGGAAATAATAGGTTTTGATATGTTTGCCAGTTGTTCCCTGGGTAAATCAAAGTCCAAACCAAATAGAAAAGTTTAAAGTATGTCCACATGTCTTAAGACCTAAAAGAAAACATTTGATTTCTGTTTAGTCAAATAAGACCTTTTCTCCTTTGGCTTTTCCTCTTGCAGTGTTACATTGATAGTGTTTTCACTTCTTTGTAATGATTCACCAATAATACTTTAGGTTTTGAAAAGCAATTTCGGACAGACTAACAGTTTACTCCTTGAAAGCAACTTTTTAAAGGACCAGAACCATGATAATGAGCCCTGTAGTCTGAAGAAGGCACTCATGGCTTCTGGTTTCTGTTCCAGCTTGGAAATTGCCACTTCATCCTAATAAGTAAAAAGGTGAACAAACTGAAAAATCCATAAAAGAAGTGTGGTTAAAAGGGAAATCAATGCCGCTAAAGTTGGAGATGTAGGCAAATAGAAAAATAACAACTTACATGAACAGATACCTCTTCAAGAACCAATACTGGGGTAGGAAAACCTGAAGAGTAATTGACAAATTGTAGGAGGCTCAGTGTGGACAAATCTGAGAGATTAGAAACTCCAGAAGGGTCAATTATCAAGGGCCCTCACAATTTTGTGGGTTTTATTTTCTGGTTTCATTTGCATTTCTTTGATTACTAGTGAGGGGGTGTATCTTTGGCTAGGTTTATTAGTTATTTAAATATTCTCCTCTGTAAATTCCTTTGCATATCTTTTGCTCATTCTCTTTTAGGTGATTTATTTATTTATTTTTTAATAAATAAGAGTTTATAAAGTGTTATTTTGCTTTACATTGAATAATGTTCCTTTAAAATGTAGGTGTGGTACAAAATAGCTTTTTAAAAACTGGTTTATTTTAACTTTTCCTAGGGTGTCTTATTGAAATAAGGCTTTAAACTTTAATCTAGTTATTTATTTAGAGTTTCTTTCACAGCTTGTGTTTTCTGTGTCTTATTTAGGAAATTCATCCTTAACCCTAAGTCATAAAGGTATTCTGTTTTATTTTTTTCTAAAGTTCTAAAATTTTGTTTGTGATATTGTCTAAACTCTGCCTAGAATTGATTTTTGAATGTGGTGTGAAATAATTAAAATTTTTTTGGACGGAGTTTACCATTTTTCATATTTTTGAAAAATCCATTATTTCTTCCTGATTTATGATTCCCATTCCTCTGTCAAAATTGAGTTTGCTTATGCACAGGTCTGTTTGGATATTACTTATTCTGTCATATTGGTCTATTGTCAATCTTTCCATTCTTTGTCTCTGGTCTTAATTACTAAATATTTGTGGTAATTTTTAATATCTGGTGGAGCAAGTCTTATGATCTTTATTCTTTAAAATTTGAATTTTAGCTATTCTTGACTCTATGGCATTCCACATGAATTGTAGGATTATCTTGGTAAGTTTTACCCAAAACCACCAGAATTTAGGAGAATTGCATCAATTTTACAGATTAGTTTGAGAGAAAATTGATATCCTTAAATTTGTTCACATAGAACCATAGCATCAATTTCCAATTTTTTTAGGTTGATAATGTTCATTAATTTCAACTTTTCTCCATATATTTTATATATTTTTATTAGATTTATTTATAAGAATTTTGTATTTTCTATTGCAAATACATTTTTTTCTATTCCATTTTCTATTGTTATTATTGTATATATAGTAATGATACTATTTTTTATATGTTAATAATTTATCCAGAAATTTTGCTAAATCCTCATATAAGTTTAATAAGTTTCATGAACATTCTATTGGATACAAAATCCAACAGAATAGAATGATATCATCAGCAAAGAAGGATAATATTGTCTTCTTTCTAATTATGTCTTTTGAAAAATAGCTTAATATTGAAATCACAATAGGAGGCTCTTATCTTGTTCTGATATAGTGCAAATGATTCTGAAGTTTCATCACTTTAGATGAAGGAAGAAGGAAGTTGGAAGACATTCTGTTTAATGTTTATTTTGCTCTTACTATGCAAAGTGCTGTTTTTCTCTTTTTTTGACTTCCCACACAACACTGACATAGCAAAGTGCTTATATTATAAAATCTTTTGTTTTATGTGCTTTTATTATGTAAAAGTTGCTTTTATTATGAATGATTACCTAAATGAATGTTTTCCTTCATCTACTGCATCTGTTTAGAGATCGTATGTCTTATCGCCTTCATTTTACTAATACAGTGAATAATATTAGACATTCTGATGTTTGGTTATCTAAGAATTTCTGGGATAACCTCTACTTGGTGAAAACGTATTTTTTATGCACTGGTGAATTTAGTTGCTTAGTATTAAATTTAATATCTTTGCATTTATGTTCACAAGTGTATTGGTCCATAACTCCCTTTTCTTGGACTGTATTTGCCTGGCTTTGGCATGAAGTAAATTGTAAATTCATGAAATGAATTAGGTAGCTTTTCCAATTTTTCTATTATTTGAAACAAATTTACGATATGGGGAATGACCATTTATTGAAAGTTTGGTTAAAGTCATCTCTAAAGGTAACTGGGTCTGGTCTTTAGGATAAGGTGACTTTTAATTTCTTTAATTTTTTGGGGGGGGGGCGTTTATTAGGTTTTCTCCTTTTCTTCTAAATTTCAATATGTTTGTTCACAGTATCTCTTATTATTTTTAAAATCACTATTTTCTTTTAGACTTTTTTTTCTAAATGCATTTCTATTCTACAATTTTAGAAAACAAGGACACATAGGTCCCAAATGTACACTACACAGTGCAACCACCTGTTTTCCTCACTATTTGGCAATCCAGATCAATATCTTTATTCAATCATTTTGTCTTCTGATTGGTAACTTTATAAGAAAGATGGAGTCCAATTCAATGATTCTCAAAAATTTAACATTAGTCATGATCTTACAGTAATCATGAAAAATTTTTATGTAAATACAGGATTTTTTCACGTGAACAGTACATTCTTGTCAAATTTAGCGAATATTGCTGTGACACCATATAATCAAATTTTTATAAAACAGTTTCCAGGCAATCTGTTCCTTATATTAATTAGGCCATAAACTACACGGAAATGAGACAAGATCTGGAAAGTGAATGATGACAGTAGTGAGGCAATGCTAAGTGCCAGCTGGGTATGTAAACTAAATAAAGTCTTCAGAAAAAAGTGACATCTTCTTGATTAATATTCCATTACCAGACATAAACATGTCAGAATTTACTATGGAATCTGTTTTGATGAAAAACCACTATAAGTGAATATGGCTAAGTTAGCAGGTCTTTAAACAATTTGCTTCTTGGCCAAAACAGATGCTGCTTCCTTTCTCTGATCCCCAGATGCCTGTTTCAAACGTCTTTATAACAATGAATTGCCTATTTTTTTCTGAGACATTTTATACCACTCTCTACATTGTGTAGGAAGAAAATTCAAGGCTGCTGTTTTCCACCAACATCAAGAGAGGGTAATCCCTTTATCTTAAAATTATGACGTTGATCTCATCAAGATTCCTACTCTGAAAAGTATCATCAATTATTTTTACTGTTACATTAGGATTATAATGATTAGGAGTACATGGTATTGATTTACTTATAATCTCTGAGAATTCCTTCGAGCATTTACATACATGTTATTTGTTAACACAAGAAAGTAGGTTAGTGAAAATGAGTTAGAGAGTCCCTTATATAACACTTTAGGATATAAACCACCAAGACAAAGGCAGAGTTTATGTTAGATAAACTCTGAGGTCCCTTTCTGCTCTAATAATCGTTGATTTTATGATTCTAACAGGTGATTTGCTTTCAAGTAAAGACTGTGGGGCATCTTACTATGATTTTTCTATGTAGTGGTTGAACTTTCAATTTATACTGTCACATTATTATTCTAAAGGAAAGTGCATTTAAGAATGTTTTAATTCATCTACTCTACCTTTATTATCTTATGGATACCTTTCTATGATTTTGCCTCCCTTTCTTTGTATTTGTTGCCCTTTTTATTATTATTTTTGCTCCAATTTTGGTGCCTTCACATTATTGTTCTCTTTTCTATTGTTTTTGTCTTTCGTTTTGGTGGCATTCCTTGGAAAAAAGTGGAAAAGCATTATTTGATTTTACTAGTACTTTTAAGATACGTCTTCCTAGACAGGTTCTTAGAATGGTGTACTGTAGGTAAAAAGTGGAAAAAAAAGTCAAATTTGTGTGTTCTTTCTGAAGAATGGTTCAGTCCTATTTCTGCTGCATGATGTAGGTGAGATTATTTAACTTGATTTCATAGGGTAATATTAATTATTACTTTCTAAGCTCATTGAGAAGAATAAATAAGTTAACATGCATACTTATTTGCCATTAAGGCTAGGTTTTAATTAGTTGTCTGTACAAAATTAATTAGTTGTCTGTACAAAATTTCCAGTTTCTTGAGTTAGCACAGTGAACTGAGAGTCTTTCATGTGAACACCTATGTTGATTCATTCAGTCGGAAGCAAAATTGCATATTTCCACTCCTGTTCTAAAACCCTTGAAATTTATTTTTGCATGTATTTTCTAGTGTTTTTAAATTGTTTCTAATATAAATAAATCCTTGCCATATCTTTAGGGACTGTGGTCCTCTGAGGCATGCTGGGGTCTGGCTCAGTTTTGGTATGGAGGCTATGACAGGTCGAGAAATAGGGCTCCAAGAGAAATGGTGTTTCTCTGTAAGTCATGACCTCCAGGGAGATCAGTACCTGTCTTCTAGCTGAGAGGACCCATTTCATAAGACAAAGCTAGGGAGGATCCATGGGTTTCAGGGCTCAGAGGTAAACTCAGTCTTCTATATTCAACAATATTTTGTAATTCTATTTCTGAGGGTTCCAATTTTTCCCAGTCAATGCCCTAACTTTCACAACCTTCCAACAAGAGATGCACTGAGGTTGAGAATTAAACCTTCATTGTAGTTTAGGTGTGCTAAGTTTTCTCTGCCAGTGCTTTTTAACTACATCAACGCTGTGGATGTAAGACATAGATTTCTGAGGACATTCACATAAATGTCCCAATTCTCTGATCATTCTTGGGACTGAGAATTAAAAATCCGGATTCTGTAATTTTCATTGTAATGTTCAATGGGCATTTTTATAAAAAGACCACCCCATCCCACAGTCCTGTGTTTTACCTGCTATACATATTATATAAAGGCAGTCACCACTTAATCCACCAACGCCACAACTTCAATTGGCATTTTATTCCAGGTGAACACAGGTAAATTTAAGTTTCCTTAGATTTTCAGTATTTGCATCCTTTAATACTACCAAGATTGATGTCACTCAAAACCAACCAGGTCAAATATTAACAATCACAAACTCTTGACCTTGAAAACCCGTTTCCCACAGCCGTTTCTAGTACCAAATGCTATATGTCAAGGTTCAGTTGCAGATAATGTAAACCTCTCTGGCTAGTTTGAGAAGAAGAACAAATATAGGAAATTAGATGTTTCCAAAATAGTTGGTTCAACTAGGAAAGTAAGCTGTGAGATAGGCTTCTGGGAGAATCTCCAGAACACTGCAGTGTTGGCCTGCTACCTTTTTATGGTCAATAAGCTGAGGTATCAGGAAACTGCTGCCACTATTATTGCTTCAGGACCTCACTGCTGCAAACATGATTCAAGCCAGCAAGTCAATGCCCCATGACCAGCTTGCAATATGCATAAACACTGGCAACTGGGCACCGGGCAGAAAGAGCAAACATTTCCATAATTGTGCTGGTAGGCAGGAGGAGCAGAAGTGTGGCCTCCACTTCACTTCCACTTTCTGACTTTCAATAATGTACGTTCAGATTATATCCTTCTGAATATATTTATGCCTGTCACATTTTTTATAACCAATATTGAACAGTAGATCAAAGTTTATTTAACCACTCCCATAAGGAGGGACACTTAGGTTGTTTGTATTTTTTGTTAATATAAATAATGCTGAAATGAACATATTTGTATGAGCCTTCTTGGCCACACGTTGAATGTTTGTAGGCCGCATGGAAATGAAGTAGTAGAATTTCTAAATCATAGGGCATGCTCATTTTCAACTGGAATAGATAAACCAAATAATTAAATTGCCTTCCTAGGCTACTGTTCCAATTTACTTTTTATCCATAATGTTTAGCAATGTCTACTTCTACAAATCCTTAACAATATTTGATATTATCAAAAGTTTTAAAATTTGCTAATTTTGAGAGTAAAAAGATGGCCTTACTTAAATTTTCATACACCCAATTATAAGTGAGATTGAGCATCTTTTTAATTTAACGTTTTTATTTTGCCTGTGAATTACCCAGTTTATGACTTATGCTCCTTATCTTTTATTCATTTTACTTTTCTTTTTCCTTTTGATTTGTCATTAAATAATCTGGACAGTAATTATTTATGCCTTTTAATTTTTATGACTTGTTTAGGCAGGCCTATCTTCCTTGACGTCATAAACATAGTCTTCTGTATTTCCTTGTTTTATTTTTGTGGCTTTGATTTTTATGTTTTGATTTTTAAGTCATTATTGTTTTTTGAATGCTGTGATGGGATCTAATCTTATCCACTTATTACAGTAATTAGCCTCTTATCTTGATATCATTTATTGAATAGACTATGCTGACTTCAAATGCTAATTTTCTCATGAATTAAACTTTTATATATATATAATATATATAATATACTTTTATATATACATAAAATATGTAATATTAAATATTATATATTTCTCATGAATTAAACTTTTATATATCTTTTTCTTGCTTCCTAATCGATTCCACTGAATAATTCTGTAAAATCACAACTGTATAGTAATTTTTATAGCTTTAAAATATATTTTTATGTCTTATAGGCTAGTGTTCCCCTTATTAGTCTTTTCAAAATTATGTTAGCTATCTTATTGTTTCATAAGAACTTCTTGTTTAACCTTAGCATTTCCATAATATATTATTTTTGGATTTTGATTGGGGTTGCATGGACTTACAGATTAATCTATATATTTATAACATTACATCTGTAACTTAGTATAGCTCTCCTATGTCTTTTAGTACGGTTTTAATTTTAGCTCAGAAAAGATTTAAATTTCATGTTAGTTTTTGTGTTGGTCAAAGTAAGTTATTCTAGCTACTGTGACAAACAGTTACATTTTCTCGCTCACATCACAGTGCAGTGTGGTCCAGGCTGAATGGTGTTAGGCTTCACCCAGTCATTCTGGGAGCTTGGACTGACAGATGCTCTGCCATGATCAACAAGAGACTCCCAGGTTGTCCTGTGTCTTATTATCTAGCAGGAAAACAGAACAGAGAGAGCATATGTAAAGAATAATTCAGGACAGTTTGCCAACGGCCTTGGAAATAGTATACATAACAGTTGTCTACATTCAGAACTTGCCTCACATTGCTGATAGAGAGGCAGGGAAGGTAGTCTTCATGTGAGTTGTCCAGGAGGAAAATAAAATGATTTTGGTGAACTCATAAAATTGTCTTCTCAACTTAATGATAAAGTCCTAGATAATCGTCTGAGAAATGATTAAAACTAGCGAGAGCTCAGTAAGGTAATTGAAACCAAGATTAGCTTACAAAACGAAATCATCCTTTTACATATTAGTAATGACCAATAAGAAAATATGATAGCTGATATGACAAAGAATTTTCTTCCTGTGTTATCTTATTATTTCCAAATAGTAAATGTTTTGGCTTTTCCTTTCTAATTTTTTGAACATGTATGTTTATTTTCAATTTTACATTTAAATACTGGACTATCTCATGATCTTAAATGGAATAGGACTCACTCTCCTATTTGTGGTAATAAAATTGCAATTGGTTAAAAAAAAATTTCTGGAATGCCGCTGGCTGAATTTCTGAAATGTTTGTCTTGATGGAACTTCTCGCTTCATAATGAAAGATGTGATTTTGAGATCATGCTGCTGATAATGCCACTCTACTTGTGTGGCTGTGTGCTTTCTCTTTCCAAAGAGACAATTTTCTTATTACTGATGTGGATTCAACACTTGTTTATGCCTAAAGGTTTCTAGAAATTAAGTTTTTATTTTGTTATGGTTTTAAAATACAACAGTTAAATACGAGTCGTAGTGATAATTTAAATGCAGACAGATTAATTTAGTATTCCCATCAGAATTGTTTCTGTATTTTAGTTGCCCACATGGCCTATAGGCTACCAAAATCTATTGTAGAAATTATTAGTGTTGTTATTACTTTTTATTGTTGGTGTAAATAGTAAAATTTGCATGCAAGGAATGCAGAGTTCGAGCTCTTCTTTCACCATTTGTAATTTATTGAGCCAGCTACTTAACTTTTCTTGCCTTGATTCAATTTCTGAAGAGACTAAAAACATTTTTCCTAACCAAATGATGTGAGCTGAACAGATGTTTTTCTGTCCCAGTTTTTATGGCAAACTCATTTTTCCCCAATTTTTTACTGCCAATTTTAGTACTGATAACTTCCCAAATTATGCCTCCAGGACTGGTCTCCTTACAGAGATCCCACTGCTCCATTTGAATGAAAGCCAAACACTTCAAATACACTTCGTCTCTTATCTCAGCTTTAATCCTGTTGCTGTGTTCTCAATCTGTATATACAGCATTACAATTTGCGGTGTTGTTCAAGAGGGAAAACCTGGAGGTACCCATGGCTTGGCCTCCACTCTTCCTCCACTTCTAATTATTCATCCCAGCTTAGAAAAATGTCTAGTCTGATGTTCCACTGCATCCGAACAACCACCAGATGAAAGAAGACATCTCATCTGTCACTGGATCTACTGCAATAGCTTCCTAACTTACTTCCCTGCTACCTTTATTGCTGCTAGCATTGCTTTGCTGTCTTACTGAGTCTACAGAAGTAAACATGCTACCTGCTTCAAACCCTTCTATTGGTCTCCATTGCCCCCATATGAAAGTCATGTGCTTATACTTTCATTCAACAATATTGAGACCCTGATGGGCAGCTGGTACCATGTTGGGGCTCCTACTTTCCTCTCTTTGGCATGTAAGAACTCTGATAATCTGACCCCTTTTGAACACCATCTCCAAATACTCCTCTCCTCTCACTCCAGATTTCTTTCACACAAAACTGCATTTTAAAAAATTGATAAACTCGAGCATGGTGGCTCACGCCTGTAATCCCAGCACATTGGGAGGCTGAGGCAGGTGGATCACCTGAGGTCAGGAGTTCGAGATCAGCCTGACCAACATGGAGAAATCGCCATCTCTATTAAAAATACAAAATTAGCCAAACGTGGTGGCACATGCCTATAATCCCAGCTACTCGGGAGGCTCAGGCAGAATTGCTTGAACCTGGGAGGTGGAGGTTGCAGTGAGCTGAGATCGCGCCATTGCACTCCAGCCTGGGCAACAAGAGCAAAACTCCGTCTCAAAAAAAAAAAAAAAAAAAATTGATAAACTAATTTTTGAGCAATTTTAAGTTTACAGAAAAATTTAAATGCAGAGCATACCCATATATACTCTCAGACAGTTTCCCATTATAAACATTTTGCATTAATATGGCATATCCATTACAATTGATGAGCTGATATTGATACATCACTATTAACTAAAATGTTCACATTAGGGATCACTCTTTATATTGTACATTCTATGGAGTTTGACAAATGTATGATGACTAGTATATTAGTCTGTTTTCATGCTGCTGATAAAGATATACCTGAGACTGGGTAATTTATAAAGAAAAAGAGGTTGAGTGGACTCACAGTTCCACGTGGCTGAGGAGGCCGCACAATCACGGCAGAAGGTGAAAACACGTCTTACATGGCAGCAGACAAGAGAGAATGAGAACCAAGCAAAAGGGGTTTCCCCTTATAAAACTGTCAGCTCTCGTGAGACTTATTCACTACCATGAGAACAGTATGGGGGAAAACACTCCCATAATTCAGTTATCTCCCATCAGGTCCCTCCTGTAACACATGGGAATTATGGGACCTAAAATTCAAGATGAGATTTGGGTGGGGACACAGCCAAACCATATCGACTAGTATCCACCATTATAGTATCACACAGAGTTATCTTATCACCTTAAAAACTCCCTGTGCTTTACCTATTTCCTTCCTTTCTCTAAATACCTGCCAACCACTGATCTTTTTATTGTCTCTATAATTTTGTCTTTTTTTGGAATATCATACAGTTGGAATCACACAATATGTAGTCTTTTTATGTTGGCTTCTTTCACTTAGCAGTATACATTTAAGTTTTCTCCATGTATTTTTATAGCTTGTTAGTTTATTTCTTTTTATTGCTGAATAATCTTCCATTGTATGCATGCATGTACCACAGATTGTTAATTTATTCATCTGTTGAAGGACATTTTGGTTGCTTTCAGGTTTGGAATAAAGTTGCTATAAACAGTTATGTGCAGATATTTGTGTGGAACTGTCTGTTTGCACATTGCTATAAAGAAATACCTGAGAATAGGTAATTTATAAAGAAAAGAGGTTTATTGGCTCACAGTTCTGCAGGCTGTATGGGAAACATGATGCTGGCATCTGCTTGGCTTTTGGGGAGGCCTCAGAAAACAGATAATTATGGCAGAAGGAGAATGGGGAGCAGGCATTTCATATCGCAGGAGCAGGAGCAAGATAGAATGAGGGATGGAGGAGAGGCTACACACTTTTAAGCAACCAGATCTCATGAGAACTTGCTCACTATCCAGCATCCTGAAGACAGTACCCAGGGGGATGGCGCTAAACCATTCTTGAGAAATCTGCCCCCATGATCCAGTCGCCTCCCACTAGGCCCCACCTCCAACACTAGGGATTACAATTTGACATGAGATTAGATGGGAACATAGATCCGAACCATAACAGAAACGATTACATTTTCCACGCCTTCATACTTTCAAACTTCTTTCTTCCTGAAATGTCATTCCCCCTCTTAACCCCTTGCCAAGTTTAATTTTATAACTTAAATTTAGTTTGGCAAATACTTACTGAATGAATTCTACAAGCCAGGTGCTTCTATTAAATAGTTAGGAAACAATTGGGAACCAGATAGGCATAGTCTAGTTCTATTTGCAGAGATAGGCAATTAACATGTGGTTACAGTGGAATATGTTAGTGCTATGATGCTGTTGGAACTTAAAAGAAGTTGCTAACCCATCTTTGCAGACTGAGAGAGACTTTCAAAGGAAATCTGACTGATCTTTCAGGACCCAAGTCCTAATATCTGCTACTGAATAAAACACTCAGACTTGCCCTGTGCTGTTTGCAACCACTCTCCCATCATCCTTTGTGTTTTTTTCCCACTTCCTTTCAGTATCAGTTTCTTTGACCAACCTTTTTGTCTCCTGACCCCAAGACTTGATGTCTTTCCCTTCTCACGTGATCTAAGCATCCTTACTCAGTCTGTATTTTAGTATGTATCACATTGTGACATTGTGGTGTAACAAACTGTTATGATTATAAACTTGTGTGTCTCTTTTACCAAATTGTAAGTGCCCTGAGAGCAAGGAGGGGATTTTGTTTTGCTCATTTTTTATCCCCAGAGTCTAGGACTTTGTTTAGCACATAGCGTCTGCTAAATATTTGATAAATAAAAAACATTAATAACCAAAAACATTTGTAAAATACAAAACATTATATGTGAATTTTTCAAGTAGTCGTAATATAGAGTACTTTTAAAAAGCTAGTATCTAGTATCTATTATATGTTGCCACTCCTGCCTGAGTTTAAACTAAAACCAGGAACACACGTGTTCTTTTGCAGTTTTCTACTAACACAAAATTTCATGAACATTTCTCTTAGAGGAAACTTGTAGGATTGGAATTCCAACCAAATATGAACAGTGAAAAAGAGATTCAAAATAAAACTTACACATGCAAAGAAATTTTATCATAACTTCTATGCCAGAACACACAGATTTTATTTATAAAATAGCTTAGTTTTCAAAAATATGGATTCAGAGATTATTTTGACAGCATGGTATTTTGTAATGGAATTATTAAAACAGAGGTGAGATACTATTTCTCTCTTCAAAAACTACTGTCTTGTTTATATGGTCGGTCAAGGTTCAGTGTTTTCATTCTCATCTTTTCCTTTTCATACATTTTTATTTTCTGTGTTGCTTATATTCCAATTACTTTTTCCTAAAGCATGTTCAATTTTCTCTTTTATATTGAGAGGAAAACACAAATGAAATATGGCTTTTTATTGATTAGTACATGCAATTTTTGAAAGGCATTTGGAGACTGTATGAAAGAATACATTTTACATATCTACCTAAGACCATTTTTCAGATTTACCATCAATAAACAAATTAATGAATATTTCCTTACATAAAGATCACTCAGTGCATAAACCTGATTTTTCTTTTCTTATTATTATACTTTATGATCTAGGGTACATGTGCACAACGCCAGGTTTGTTACATATGTATACATGTGCCATGTTGGTGTGTTGCACCCATTAACTCGTCATTTACATTAGGTATATCTCCTAAAGCTATCCCTCCCCCCTCCTCCCACCCCACAATAGGCCCCGGTGTGTGATGTTCCCCTTTCTGTGTCCAAGTGTTCTCATTGTTCAACTCCCCACTGTGAGTGAGAACATGCTGTGTTTGGTTTTCTGTTCTTGTGATAGTTTGCTGAAAATGATGGTTTCCAGCTGCATCTGTGTCCCTACAAAGGACATGAACTCATCCTTTTTTATGGCTGCATAGTATTCCATGGTGTATATGTGCCACATTTTCTTAATCCAGTCTGTCATTGATGGACATTTGGATTGGTTCCAAGTCTTTGCTATTGTGAATAGTGCCACAGTAAACATACGTGTGCATGTGTCTTTATAGCAGCATGATTTATAATCCTTTGGGTATATACCCAGTATTGGGATGGCTGGGTCAAATGGTATTTATAGTTCTAGATCCTTGAGGAATCACCACACTGTCTTCCACAGTGGTTGAACTAGTTTACAGTCCCACCAACAGTGTAAAAGTGTTCCTATTTCTCCACATCCTCTCCAGCACCTGTTGTTTCCTGACTTTCTAATGATCACCATTCTAACTGGTGTGAGATGATATCTCATTGTGGTTTTGATTTGCATTTCTCTGATGGCTAGTGATGATGAGCATTTTTCCATGTGTCTGTTGGCTGCATAAATGTCTTCTTTTGAGAAGTGTCTGTTCATAGCCTCTGCCCACTTTTTGATGGGGTTGTTTTTTTTTGTAAATTATAAATCAGATTTTTCAAATCTATGTATGAGCTTCTGAAAATTAAGAAAAATAAAGCAAACAAAAATAGACAAAAGCAAAACAGCAAAATGTTGTTCCTGCCTAGTCATCATATATGGAATTCTACCTCTACACATGCCCTGCTCGTATGCCCAGAGCATCCACGCACCCTCTCGGTGTCCTACTTATATGACAGAAATTAAAAGAAAATAACAGAAGAAAAGGTACAATTTATGAAGCATAATGATTTGTAAAATTTAATTTCTTCCTAAAAGAATGAGTAATTATTAAATCCAAAAAATAGGAGTGGAACACCATAAAAGAGAAATACCTGAAGAAGTAGAAGTCTTTATAATTAAGTGCACAAAAACATTAAAACATTTTTTGGAAGATAAGTTTGAAGATATTTCAGAGAATATAGAACAAAAAGGCAAGGGGATGAAAAACATAAAGTCCAATTTTTAAAAATGGGGAATTGGTACCTCCAAATAGTACCAATTTGAAGAATGGTATAAAAATACCTCTATCCCCAAACATCTTTCTCAAGAAGCTACTACACACATTGTTTCACTAAAACAAGAGACCAAATCAGGTCAGAGGAATATATGAAGTCTGGGAAACAGAAAAACTCATGAATCAGTGAGACATGAAGGGATTTTTCAGGATATAGCTTAGCTAAAGGGTAATCCCACATAACATAAATGCCTCAGATCTTCAGAGTAAGTAGTCCATGTAGAATCAGGACAGAGAGACCCAAAAGGGACTTTATAAGAAAAAAAGAAGCTGAGATAATCAATTACTTAATGCATATGGCTATTTTGAGAAGAGGTATACAATCCATTCCTTTCATGATTTTGGAAGAATTAGTACTAGAATCTCAGCATTCAGTCAGGGAAACACAGCCACTATAAGTGTTCAAGGATAATTATAGGCTTAAGTCATACACAGTGTAGAAGCTGGGAATGTGAAGTGTGGAAGGGGCAATAGGAGAATTAGAGAATTAAGCAACTAACCAGCCCCCCAAAAGCCCTGGAACAGGTGGATAAGTTGGAGCTTGTAGGAAAATCTGAGAAGCCCAGTATGTCCAGCTGCTGAAGGGGATTTCCCAGAGGGGAGCTTGTGGAGAGGTCTATGGGAAGCTCTTACCTCTGTATATCTGACAGTGGGCTTGAAGTCACTGTTGGTCAGCAGAACCAGGGTCCAGAAGAACTGGACAGGGAGTGGAAGAGAGCAAACTCGAGGCACCTCTCTATTTGTGATATGGTTTAACGCTATGTCCCCCACCCAAATCTCATAGTTGAATTGTAATACACAATTGCGTGGGAGGTCATTGAATTATGAGGGCAGATTTCCCCCTTGCTGTTCTCATGACAGTGAGTGAGTTCTCATGAGATCTGATGGTTTGAAAGTGTGCAGCACTTTTCCCTTCGCTCTTTCTCTTTCCTCCTCCTCCACCATGTGAAGAAGGTGCTTGCTTCCCTTTTGCCATTCCACCTTGATTGCAAGTGTCCCGAGGCTTCCCCAATCATGCCTTTTGTACAGCCTGCAGGACTGTGAGCCAATTAAACCTCTTTTCTTCATAAATTAACCAGTCTCAGGTATGTCTTTATAGCAATGTGAGAATGGACTAATACAATTTGTCATAATTCTGTCCACAAAAAGATACTTGGAAAGCGTATTCAGTGCTTCATCTCCACCTCAAAAATCTTGCACAAATTACTCTTTTAGCCCATTCTAACCTGGAACTATACAGAAAAATGAATTCTGGGAAATATTTCCCAAATTAAGCAAGTTAGCAACAGAGCAATTCAACATAAGTAGATAACAGAGGCTAAAATAGCAAATTAAACAAACAAACAAACAAACAACAAAAAAACAATTCAAGGCAACTGTTGACTCCAGGGTAAGAAACTTCCATATGAGAAACAAATATAGCATTTCTCATGGTTCATCTCTGAATAATATTAACATCATCATCACAACACAATCTGGCATATTGATGTAACTGCAAATCATAGCTACATTGAATGGATGGGAAGAAGGAGGATATTTGTGTGGGGAGTCACTCTGTCTCCCAGGCTTGAGTGCAGTGGCATGACCTCAACTCACTGCAACCTCTGCCTGCCAGGTTCAAGCGATTCTCCTGCCTCAGCCGCCCGAGTAGCTGGTATTACAGGCACTTGTCACCACGCCTGGCTAATTTTTTTTTATTTTTAGTAGAGATGGGTTTCACCGTGTTGGTTAGGCTGATCTCAAACTCCTGACCTCAGGTGATCTACTTGCATTAATCTCCCAAAGTGCTGGGATTACAGGCGTGATCCAGCACCCAAATAAGTGAAGGAAATATCATGAGAAAAATAGGGACTGAGAAAACATCATAGGCAGTAAAACATTTCTGATTCCTTAGAGTAAAATTACAATAAATGAGTACCATTAAACTCTTAGGGGAAACAACAATTTCATCCAATCTATGAGTAAAATCCATTTGCAAAACACTAGTTAGAATTTACTTACTTTGTGAAACAATAGCAGAGTACACGCACAATTATAATAATTTTAAAATGCCTTTTTGTGATCCTATTAATAGCTCATCACAAAAAATTAAACATGAATTACTCAATTGCCTTAGAGCAGCAGCTAGCTCACAATTAGCTAACACATTGGTTTGTGCTATTTGCAATTTTGAGGGTGACTTGTTAACTAATACTGAACATACTATGTTTTAATTAAACTTAACTAACCACTTAAGAAAAACCTTCTCTTAGTGATAATTTCAGGTATGCAAACAAGTTCTTGAGAATTCTGTTATTGAAATAACTACTGGTTTAGTCCAATCGGTAGTGATATTTGAGCTTAATATTTTTGGGATAAATGCATTAACTAATCAAATAATTGGTCTAGCATGAGTTGAATCTAATGTTTAAAGTTTTCAAAGAAAGTGTAAAAAAGGATACAGGATTAGAATATACTCTAAGACAGGAGTATTTCCATATAAGGGCACTTAATTCAGTGAGCAGGAACAAGGTACTGTAATACTATTCTGTAACTACTCATAATCAATATGTTGCTTGATGAACAATTTCAGATTGTGATCTATGAATTTTGAGTCAATGTGAGCATTTTAGGGATTCTAGTCATTAGGTTAAACATTCTTAGAAAGACAGGATATATTTGGACACTGACAAGTTTCAATTCTTGATTGAGAATCTTCAAGATTTTATGTTATAAGAGTGTGAACCTTTAAATTCCACTGAGATGCACCCTTGTACTTTTTAAGTCAGGGTAAAACAGTGAGCTAATCTGTAGATGGTAGAGGAGAGACAGAGAGAGAGAATAAAGTAAACATTCAGAGAGAACTAGAGTATACAAAGAAAAAGAAAAAATGACTGCTTGACTCTGAAGGATTTCCAGTTTTTTGTCTTACTTTAAGAAGCCATACTGTGTGTCCTGCTCTTGAATTCCATAGCTAGGCAAATATCTTTCCAATATATCCCACCTCAGCAACACCTCAGTGATCCACTGTCCCGATTTGCCCAGAACATTCCCAATTCTTGCAATGAAAGTCCCACATTCTTGGAAATCCTTCAGTCCCAGATAAATATGGACTGACGGTCATTGTAAGCTGCATATTTTCCTAGTAATCTAATGTAATGTGGGTTTTAACTACCAACCAGGAAAGCCTTGATTAAGACAGATGCTTTTAAGTTACATGCAACTGATGAAGGCCTATTGCGTCCAAAACCTCTGTTACGCATCTTACCTGCTGCTTGGTTCTATTATTCACAACTCAGTAAATGATGAAGCATGAGCAAGAGAGTTGACATAAGCAGAGAGGAGTTAATTTTAAGTAAATCTGGCAGTTACTTCAGATTGGGATGATCTGTGTTGAAAGGAATTATTCCCCAAAAACATATTCATTAAAATATGTTGCAATTTTTAATATCCTCTGAGTTACAACATTTGGTCACAAAGTTGTTTTAAGACTGCAAATTTTACCAAACAATTCACTGTACTGAAATAATGCTCTTTCCTTTCACAGTCTACAATAAAGTAAATGTTTTGCTCATATGTGTATATATATATATATAAACATGCTTAATCAGGGAAGTTATGCTTCATAAGTTGATTTGCTACCTTCAAAATTGGGTGTCAATATTTGCGGCTGATACAGTTTAATGACTGCATGATCTGCAAAAGAGGTCACTGAATGCAAGGGAGGTCAATGCCATAGAAAAGCTGAGGAGATGATTACTTAAGAAATGACAACAGCAACAGCCTGAGGAGCAGCAGAGAGACCACCCAGAGAGGCTGCCTGTCAGCTGTGGCTGCCCCCACCCACACCCAGTTTGAGAAAAGAAATGATGACAGCCTAGTGAAGAGGCACAACCCTCACCAATAAAAAAGACTGTCAGCAGCTTTGCAGATGGGCTCAGAAAAGCCTCTTAGCCTATAAAACACTTATCTCTCCTCCAATATCCCTAGCTTTCTACATCTTTATTAGGGTCATCAGTAAATGAAGAGCAGGGGTAGTATGAAAAAAATATGACTCATGTCTTGTATCCATACAGCTCTTCGATGAACGTTCTCTTTGATCCTCTCAACAAAATGTTGGAGAGGCAAGGCAGTGGAATTATAATTATTCTATTTTGTAGATCAGAAATAAGGAGAAATAAGGAGAGTTCTGTGGTCTCGTTCAACTGGTTAATACCACTATTTTATTACTATTAGCTAATGTTTATTGAGCAATATGTATTAGACACTGTATGAGCTAAGTACTTTAAATGGATCATTTCATTTGCCTTCAAAGAACCATTTGGGGTAGATAATATTATTTTCCTTTTTTTTTTTGTTTTGAGATGGAGCCTTGCTCTGTCTCCCAGGCTGGAGTGTAGTGGCTCTATCTTGGCTTACTGCAAGCTCCACCTCCCAGGTTCACGCCATTCTCCTGCCTCGGCCTCCCGAGTAGCTGGGACTACAGGTGCCTGCCACCATGCCCAGCTAATTTTTTGTGTTTTTCGTAGAGATGGAATTTCACTGTGTTAGCCAGGATGGTCTCAATCTCGTGACCTCATGATCCACCCCCCTCAGCCTCCCAGACTGCTGGGATTACAGGTGTGAGCCACCACGCCTGGCCAATATTATTTTTCTTAATGTACATCCGTAAGAAGACTTGGGCTCAGGGGGTTATAACAAGTTGTTGAAGAAGTAGAGCCAAAATCCAGGCCTGGAGTCTAGAATCCATACTCTCCACCTTGTTTTGACTCTATAATAGAAATCAATACTTTTGAATGCCTATTGCTTGAGTTATTTTGCATTTTAGGAATTTTGCCATCAATGTTTTAGACTCTTGTCAATGAGATTAGGCTAATTACTTCAACATTTATCTAACAGATTTATTTAGTGCTTAATATGTGCCAGGCATGGGTACAGATTTTGAGAAAATATTCACTAAAACACAGGCCACCTTTTCTATGTAAAGATGGTTAAATTCTTTGCTTTTCTTTAATTGTTCTTAATTAGTTATACAAGGATGCTATTTTTCTTCCTACATGGAAACTCCCATATACGCATTGTGGAGCAATAGTAGGAATCATCGGGCTTAAGAAACATTGGCAAGAGGTTTGGAGTTCAGAGACTTTTAATAAATATCCATAAAGCAAAGAGAAAGGACTTGTGAGACAGTAAAATGAACAGTGTTAGGGAGAACACTTATCCTCCACTGCCCATATTGCTCTGTGGAAGAAATCTCCATGAGCGTAACTCTTTTGACCTTTCATTGCCCCATTTTTCATTCTTCTCCAGATCTGAGTTTGGTAAAAGGAAATGGAAGTATAGGGCTTAATCTCTTCTGTATTTGGCTCAGAGTCTTGTGGCCTGCAGAGAAGGTGCATATGAGTCACACCCTCTCTGCAAGTGGGGCACGTTCTGGGGAGGACTGCTGATGTCCTGTGCTATCTGTGAATAGTAAGTAAGCTTGCATATTCAGCAATGAAGTGTCATAAACCCATTAGGCTTAAAGCTGATGCTCATTCTCTAATGAGTGGTATCTCTAGTGAGGGAGCAAACTGACAGATAATTCTGATGTATCATTTATAATTCCAGAGATGATATAAATCCATTGATTCTTCTCGCCAATTGTTTGGATTTAATAAAAAGTATCTTTTTATCTTCCAAATTTAGACAAAATTCAGAAAAACAAGCAGGAGTGAGAGATTAAAACAACTTTTTATCATAAGCACTAGAGATATCACTCTACTAATTGCCAGCACACAGTAAGTATATTCCAAGTCCTTAAAAGGTGCCCAGTAAATGTTTGTTCACACAGAAAAGAATGGGATTCAGGTCTCATTTGTAATATGAAGGGTTTGCATTCAATAATTTCTCAAACTCCAATTCAGATCATCTTGAAATTCTAATGAGAGATGGATGGGGTTAAAAAAATGCAAGTAGGACTTCTACTTCCAGTAAAGATAGAGTAACAGGGACTGAATTAAATGATCTACCTTAAACAAGTAGAAAACTGGTCAATATACATGAAAGAAAAAGTTTTCAGACATTGGACAATAGGTAATTACACGAGATGATCCCTATAACTGCACCAGCTTATAGACTACAAGTTTGAAATAGTCTATTAGTTAGGGTTCTTTAGAGAAACAGAACCAAGAGAATGTGTATACATATACACATATATAGAAAGGAATTTATTATAAGGAACTGGCTCATGCAATTCTGGAGGCTGGGAAGTTCAAAATCTGTAGCCTGTAGACTGGAGACCTGGGACAGCTGATTGTGAAGATGAAGTCCAAAAGCCATTTGCTGGAGAATTTCCTCTTGCTCAGGCAGGCCAGTCTTTTTGTTCTATTTAGGCCTTCAACTGATTGGCCTTCTTCTATTCAGGCCTTCAACACATTGTGGAGGACAATCTGCTTTACTCAAAGTTCAGCAATTTAGATGATAATCTCATCCCAAAGCCTTCAAGAAAAAGACCCAAATGCAACTTTCAGCAAACAAATGCTGAGAGAATTCACTGCTATGGAGAATGTAAAAGGATGTTCTTTGGGAAGTAAGATTATTATATAGATATTTGGATCTAAACATGGAAAAGAATAGTGCTAGAAACAGTAAATACATGGGTAAAAACGTTTTTTCTCATTTTCAATTTCTTTAAATAATATTGACTATTTAAAGCAAAAGTAATAACAATCTATCATAGAATTAATAGCACATATAGAGGTAAAATGCATGACAACAATAGCATAAAGACCAGGAAGTGGAAGGGAATGTATAGTATTGTAAGATTCTTATTCTATGTGTAAATTAGTGTAAATTAGCATAATATTATTTGAAAGTAGATTTTGATAAGTTGAAGATGTATGTTTTAAACCTGATTGCAACTACTAAAACCAGCCAAGCAAACAAACTTCTACAGCTAATAGAACAATAGAAAAGGAAACAAAATAGAATGTTTTTGTCCTTCCAACTTTTAAGTTCAGGGGTATATGTGCAAGTGTGTTACATGGGTAAATTGCCCATCACTGAGGTGTGGTATACAAATGATTTCATCACCCAAGTAGTGAGTATAGTATCTGAAGGGGTAGGTTTTTTTAGTTTTATTTTTTATTTTTATTTAGAGAGAGTGAGACTGTATCACCCAGGCTAGAATGCAGTGACTTGATCTCAGCTCATTGCAACTTCCACCTCCTGGGTTCAAGGGATTCTCCTGCTTCACCCTCCCAAATACCTGGGATTACAGGTATATACCACCATGCTCAACTATTTTTTTGTGTGTGTGTTTTTAGTAGAAATAAAGTTTCAACCTGTTGGCCAGGTTGGTCTCAAACTACTGACCTCAAGCAATCCACCTGCCTCTTCCTCCTAGAGTGCTGGGATTAGAGATGCGGACCACCGCACCGGGCCCTGATAGGTAGTTTTCTGATGCTTACCCTCTTCCCACATTTCACCCTGAAGTAGGCCCTGGTGACTCTTGTTTCCCTCTTTGTGTCTGTGTCACTCAATGTGTTAGCTCCCACTTATAAATGAGAACATACAGTATTTGGTTTTCTGTTCCTGTGTTAATTTGCTTAGCATAATGGCCTTCAGCTGCATCCATGCTACTGAAAAGGACATGGAAGAAACTTACTCTAAATAGAAAAATACAGCTAGGTTAAACACGAATTATAGACAAAGATATCCCATGCAAAAACTAATCCAAAGAGAGCTTGAATGACTATATTAATTAATGTCAATGTAGATTTCAGAACAAGAAATATTATCACAGATTAATGGGAATACTTCACAATAATAAAGGGATAAATTTATCATAAACATCTTAAATGTATATGTTACTACTAATTTCAAAATACGTGAAGGAAAAACAGAACTAACGGAAGAAACAGACAAATCCACAATTATAGTTGAAGATTGTAACATTCTTATCTCAGTTATTTTTAAACAAGCAAATAGAAAATCATAAGTTTATAGAAGACTTGAGGAACAATATCATCAATACAGGACACAAAAGCTGCTGAGTAACACATTTGTTCACAAATATACACATACCACATTTTAGGCCATAAAATGTATCTTACTAAATTTAAGATGATTGAAATCATATGGACCACAAAGGAAGTAAACTAGAAATCAATAATGAGAAAGATAAATGGAGAATTCCCAGTCAATGTATGGGATGCAGCAGAGGCAGTACTCAGAGGAAAATGTTTCTGTCAGTTCTGGCTGCTATAACAAGAATACCATAGACTAGGAGACTAGTGACTAAATTTGTCACTTGAGTAAATGACAAAATGTCATTTGACTAAATGACAAACATTTATTTCTCATAGGTCTGGGGGCTGGGAAGACCAAGTTCAAGATGCTAGCTGATTCAATGTCTGATGAGGGGATTCTTTCTGGTTTGCAAACAGCTACCTTCTCATTGTATCCTCACATGTTCTGAAGGGAGGGGGAGAAAGAGAGAGCACATACTTTAAGTCTCTTCTTACAAATGCACTAATCCTATTCATGAGGAATCCATCTTTCATCAAATTACCTCTTACTACCACTCTACCACCCTTTAATACCATTATGTTAGGGGTTGGGATTTCAACATACAAATTTTGCAAGGACACAAACATTTAGTTTATAACAGGAAATAATGCTAATATTAGAAAAGAAGAAAGGTCTCAAATCATAAGCTGGTCTATATCACCACCTTATGAAACTAGGAAAAGAAAATTAAACCCAAAGTAAAGATAAAGGCAAAAATAACAAAGAACAGAAATCAATAAAATCAGAAACAGAAAAAAAATGAGGTCAACAAACTGAAAGCTGGCTATTTGAAAAACTTAAATAAAATGGATAAACCTATAGCCAAACTGATCAAGAAAAAGTAAGAGAAGACACAAATTACAAATATGATAAATGAAAGACTCTAAAGACCTACAGACATTAAAAGAACAACAAGGGAACAATATGAGTAAGTTTCCTCTATAGATTTCACAACTTTGAGCAGGATTTCTCAGATATTTTCAGGTTGCATCTGCTAAGAGTGCTTTCAGTAGCAAATGACAGAAAACATGACCTACAGAAACTTAAACAGCTAATTTTTCTCATATGACAAGACACTCAGAGGTAGATTCCTTCAATGACAATAATGTCAGGGTCTAAGATGGTATCTCTGCCATTCACTAATCTTTTTCTCATGGTCACAGGCATCAGTCATATCAGTGTTCAAGGCTGAAAGAAAGAGCTAAGAGCAAGACTGACCACGTGTAACCCTTTTTTTCAGAAAAGCAAAAGCTTTTCCATAAGCTCCTCCACACCCACACCAAGCTGACTTCCTTTGACACCTCATTGGGCATAACTGGGTCCTATGACTTTTATTAAATTCAACCTTACGCAGTTGGAGAGTCTCGTGTCTGTTAAAGTGATTTAAGGTGGAGAACAGCCCTGGAAAATTCCTGAGCAGACAAAACAGTTAGGAATTGAAAGTAACCTTAACCTCACTTGATTACAAACATAAATTAAACTTGGCATTTACAGGCATTTACAAGAAATGCTTGTATTAGAGAAAAACGAATCTTAAGCTCAACCAATGAGAAGCTGACAAGTAACTCAGAGTTCTATAACAAGGGACTTTCCAGAGGGACAGACCAAATAAGAGAACTGTGTAACTGTAACCAGTCTGGTGGTGTATTTGCTTTACTTCCACATTCACCCTATAAAAGCCTGTCCCTTACACTTCTTCAAAAGAGCCTGAAACCTCTTTTGGTTTGGTGCTTCCTAATTTATGAATCACTGTTTGTTCAAACAAACTCTTCAGACTTTTTATTGTGTCTCAGTTTACCTCTCAACATATCTAAAAAAGGGCAGCAGGATTTTAATGTTTGGTCTGTGTTATGAGCTGAATTCTGTTTCCCCAAAATTCACATATGGAAGTTCTAATCACCAGTAATTCAGAATGTGACTATATTTAGAGATAGGGTCTTCAAAGAGGTAATGAAACCTTCAGTGTGGGCCCTAATCCAATCTGACTGGTATCCTTATAAGAAGAGAAAACTTGGACACACAGAAATAGCAGAAGTGCATGCACCCAGGGGAATGGTCATGTGAGAACAAAGCAAGGAGGCATCCATCTGCAAGCTAAAGAGAGAGGCCGCAGAAGAAACCAGACCTACCAACACCTTAATCTTGGACTTCTAGCCTGCATAACTGCGAGAAAATAAACTTTTGTTATTTAGGCCACCTTTTCTGTTATATGTTGCTATGGCATCCCAACAGACTAAAACAGCTTGGGCCAAGGGTTTCTCAACAGAGAGCATTACTCTGTAAGTGAGCACTTGGAAATGGTAGAAAATATTTTTTAGTTATCACAGTGACCAGGACATACTCCTGACCTTTAATGTGCCATGGCAATGCATGCAAAAATTCTCACCATGGGCAGTATAGTCCTGTGTAACTAAGAATTAGCTCCCTTTCTTCTACTGACAGCAGCTTTTCTTCTGAGAAATGATGCTTAAAAATTCATGACCTTTTGATTAGGAAGGTATACATTGTTGCCCCCCACCAAAAAAAAACAAAACAAAACAAAACAAAACAACAACAACAAAAAAACCCCAAGAAAACAAGGGTCCCATTAGCAAGAAATAAACAAATGACTGCTGAATAGAAATCAACAGCATCACCCCAGAAGTTAAAGTATTAAAAAAAAATAGAAAAAAGAAATAAGAAATCAACAGCATCTGCCAGACTTTGATGGTGTGTGGTCACTCCTGCTACTGGGCAAGAAGGGGTACTCTCTTGGGTTATAGACTTGACAGAAATAAAGATAAATTATCAGTGTTTCTTTCCGTTTTGCAAGAAAAGGTTCTTACAGATCTTTTAAAAAATTCCTTTTGAAGTCAATCTATTTTTCAAAGGATCAATTTCTTTGCAAAATGTAGTGATACATGACATTTGGCTTCCTTTTCAGTCGCAGAATTTTCCAAGGTCAAACTTAACATTGTAACTTTCAATCTCATGATTTTCTAACAAAATTAGTTTGGAAAAAGAAAATAGGTTATAAAGGATATAATTTAATATCAGCCCTCTGCA
The DNA here is from genome assembly GCF_008728515.1 of Papio anubis. Taxonomy (NCBI): domain Eukaryota; kingdom Metazoa; phylum Chordata; class Mammalia; order Primates; family Cercopithecidae; genus Papio; species Papio anubis. The sequence goes on from NC_044984.1 coordinate 27,632,804, forward strand.
TAAAAAGCAAGAAAAATCAGGTGAAAATTTATTGGTTTTGAAAAGGAATAGTAATTAAGTGTTCCTGAACTGAGAAGTTCACAATATTTTAGGGAGCCTATCCTGTCTCTCCTTATCCTTTCCCAGTAAGTAAGGTGAAGATTAAGTATTATTTTGCATATTTCAAAAATTTAAGAAAGTAAATCTGAGCAATTGCTGTAATTATATGGTGAGTCAGTGGTTGAGCTGGGGATGGAACAAGGGACTGTCTGGGTCTTGAAAACTGGTCTCCTGTCTGCTGTCCCCCATTCCCAAACCACATCTGGACAAAACATGATGGGACAGCTGCTTCCTCCAAAGCTCTGCCTTCACAAAGCTTTCACCTAATTAGGCTTATTTAAAAGCAGAATCTTGTATGAAGGCTTATTCGAAAATTTCCCTTTCTGTTTAATTCTCTCCTGACTTAGACGTGCGTTTTAAAAAGTTCTTGCTACTTTACTAACTTAATTTGAATCTACAAGTTCTATAACTGACCCTGTAACTTGGAAAGTTTTTGGTTTTGTTTTCTTGTGTTTGTAAATTGGTATGTTCAGACCATCTATCTTTTTCTTTTTTTTTTCTTTTCCTTTCTTTTTTTTTTTTTTTGAGACGGAGTCTCACTCTGTCACCCAGGCTGGAGTGCAGTGGCCGGATCTCAGCTCACTGCAAGCTCCGCCTCCCGGGTTCACGCCATTCTCCAGCCTCAGCCTCCTGAGTAGCTGGGACTACAGGCGCCAGCCACCTCGCCCGGCTAATTTTTTGTATTTCTTAATAGAGACGGGGTTTCACCGTGTTAGCCAGGATGGTCTCGATCTCCTGACCTCGTGATCCGCCCGTCTCGGCCTCCCAAAGTGCTGGGATTACAGGCTTGAGCCACCGCGCCCGGCCCAGACCATCTATCTTAATGTCTTTGCTAATTTGTTGGATTTAAAGTCACCCTCTTGCTTATTATTCTCGATTTGTTTCATCTGTTCTTTGCTCCATTTTTTTTCCTGCCTGCTCTTGGATGAGTTGATTCTTTTATATTATTTCATATTATCTTCATGGTGGGCTTAATCATATCTCTTAAAAAATTTTGGTAAGTGTCCAAAAATTTACAATATATGTCCTTTTTAAAATATTTTAAGTTTTTGTGGGTACATAGCAGGTGTATATAGGAAGATAGTGCATAATAATCACATGAGAGTAAGTGAGAATATTCATCACCTCAAGCACTTATCCTTTCTTTGTGTTATAATCAAATTCTACTATTTTAGTTATTTTAAAATGTACAGTTATTATTGACCATAGTCACCCTGTGGTGCTAACAAATCTAGATCTTATTCGTTCTTTCTAACATAATTTTGTACCCATTAACCACTCCCCATTCTCCCCACTCCCACTACCTTTCCCAGCCTCTGGTAACCGTCTTTCTACCATCTCCATGAGTTCTACAATCATCACAATCCAGTTCAAATATTATACTGCTTCATATGTAGTTTAAGAATGTTGTAACAGTGTGTTTCCAATTCTTCCTTCCCATTTTTGTGCTATAGTCCTTATACTACTGCTTTTACATATACTACAAACACATAATATGCTGCTACTATTTTTTGCAATAGAGAGTACAATTAAAATTTTTAGCATTCAGTTCTGCAAATTTTGACAAATGCAGTCATGTAACCACCACAATCAAGATATAAAGGCTGGGCGAGGTGGCTCCTGCCTGTAATCCCAGCACTTCGGGAGGCCGAGGTGGGCGGATCACGAGGTCAGGAGATGGAGACCATCTTGGTTAACACGGTGAAACCCCATCTGTACTAAAAATATGAAAAAATTAGCCAGGTGTGGTGGTGGGCGCCTGTAGTCCCAGCTACTTGGGAGGTTGAGGCAGGAGAATGGCGTGAACCCAGAGGCGGAGCTTGCAGTGAGCCGAGATAGAGCCACTGCACTCCAGCCTGGGCGACAGAGCAAGACTCCGTCTCAAAAAAGTAAACTAAACTAAAATAAAAATATAAAACAACTTCACCACTGCCACCCCTCCAGATTTCCGCGTTGTCTTTTTGTAGTCAATTTCTCTTTCTACCCCTATCCCTTCACAATGCCAATCTGACTTCTGTGCCTTAGGCTTTGCCTTTTTTACAATGTCATATAAGTGGACTCACAGACTCTGTAGTCTTTTGTGACTGCCTTCTTTCACTTAGTATAATATATTTAAGATTTTTCCACGTTGTTATGTATATCAGTAATTTATTCCCTCTTTATTGGTGAGTAATATTTTACGGTATAACTATACCACAGTTTATTCACATTAATGTTGAAAAAGATTGGAGTGGTTTCCAGTTTTGGATGATTACAACTAAAGCTATCATTAACATTTGCATGCACATATTTTTATAGCTTTTAAGTTTTAATTTCATTTTGGTAAATTACTAGGAGTGGGATTCCTGGATTATATGGTAAATGTATGCTTAATTTTATAGGAAGTTTCCAAATGCTTCCCAAAATCATTGTACCATTTCACATTCTCACTGGCAATATCTAAGAATTTCAGTCTCTCCACTCTCTCACCAGCACTTGGTTTCATCAGTATTTTTTTTTTCCTTTTAGCCATTTTAATAGGTGAGTAGTGATATCTCATTGTGGTTCAAATGTGCATTTCCTTCAAGGCTAAAGGTGTTGAGTATTTTCTCATGTGGTTTTTTTTGCCATCCGATGTTTTGTTTTCTTTTTTCTTTTCTTGTCTTTTTTTTTGAGATGGAGTCTCGCTCTGTTGCCCAGGTTGGAGTGCAGTGGCGCGATCTCGTCTCACTGCAAGCTCCGCCTCCCGGATTCACACCGTTCTCCTGCCTCAGCCTCCCGAGTAGCTGGGACTACAGGCACCCGCCACCACACCTGGCTAATTTTTTTGTATTTTTAGTACAGACGGGGTTTCACCATGTTAGCCAGGATGGTCTCGATCTCCTGACCTCGTGATCTGCCTGCCTTGGCCTCCCAAAGTGCTGGGATTACAGGCATGAGCCACTGCGCCTGGTCTCATGTTTTCTGTGGTGAAATGTTCAGATTTTTTTGGCTTTAGTTATTCATTTTCTTTTTATTATTATAGTTTTAAAGTTCTTTATATATTCTGAATACAAATTCTTTATCAGACATGTATTTTGCACACATTTTCTTCTAGTTTGTAGCTCATCTTAATCTCTTGACAGTATGTTTCAAAGAGCAAAAATTTTTAATTTTGATGAAGTCCAATTCATCATTATGCTTCTTTTAAAGATGGTGCTTTTGTGTCATTGTTGTATCTAATAACTCATTGCCTAACCAAAGGACAAAGACACTTTCCTGTGTTTTCTTCTAGAAATTCTATAGTTTGTCACATAGTCTTATAACTTAACATTTTTAATTAATTTTTAAATAAGGTACAAGGTATGGGTTGAGATTCATTGTTTTGCATATGATTGTTCAGTTTAGTGCTATTTGCTGAAAAGGTTTTTTTCATTTAATTGAATTTGTATTTCTGTTAAAATTAACTTATCATAAGTAGCTAGATCTTTGTCTGGACTTTCCTGTTCCACTGACCTAACATTCTACTCATTATCCAAAGCCACTCTAAATCAATTATTTTTTGGAAAGTCTAAAGATAAGAAAAATGTATTTTAAAATATTTACATTCATTTAAATCATATTTTAAAATCTTCATGTCTTTATGAAGGTCCAAGTCTGGTATCATATTTCTTTTGCCTAAAGAATTTTCCTGTACATCTCTTATAGCATAGATCTCCTTATAATAAATTCTCTCAGCTTCTGTTGTCTAAAAAAGTATTTGTTTATATTTCTGAAAGTTACACACTGGATATAGAATTCTAGGTTGGCAATTTTTTGTTTTGTTTCTGTTAACTATTTTAAAGATGTTGCTCACTGTCTTCTTGCCTGCATTGTTTCTGATGGAACATCTGCCATTCTTTTCTTCAAGGCTTAATGTATCTTTTCACTCTGGCTATTTTTGAAATTTTCTCTTTATCATTGATTTTCAGCAGTTTGATTGTAATGTACTTTGGGGCAGCTTTCTTTACATGTTTTGTGCTTTGTATTTGTTGAGCGTCCTGTATCTATGAAATTATATTTCTCATCAAATTTAAAAAAATTTTAGCTATTACTTTTTTTATTATTATTATTTTTTCTGCTTTCCTTTCATGAACACTCCAGTTACATGCCTGGTAGGGTATTTGATATTATCTCACAGCTCACTTTTACTTTGTTAATTTTCTAAAATTATCTGTATTTTGTGGAAGACAGTTTCTATTGCTATACCTTCTACTTAAGTAGTCTTTTCTTTGGCAATACCTAATTTGTCATTAATTATATCCAACGTATTTCTCATCTCAGAGATTGTTGTTTTCAACTGTGGAAATTTGAGGACTGTCTTATCTTCCATGCCTCTACATACTTTTTGAACATGTGGAATTCAATTATAACCATTTTAGTGTTCTTACCTGTTAATAATAACATCTGTATTAGTTATGGATCAGCTTTAATTGATTTAATTTTTTTCTCCATGTTGAGGGTCATATTTCCCTGCTTCTTCAGATGCCTGGCAATTTTTTACAATTGTATTTTATTTCACAAAGTCTTCCCATTTTAGTACAGTCTTAGATTTACAGAAAATCTTTGAAGATAGGACAGAAAGTTGCCACATACGCCACACTAAATTCACCCTACTGTTAGCATCTTACATTAGTGTTGTATATTTGTGATAATTAATGAACTAATACTGATATATTATTACTAACTAAATTCCATAATGTATTCAGATTTCCTTAGTTTTTATACCGTGTCTTTTTCTGATCCTAATAGTGGTATCTAAGATACCATGTCACATTCAGCAGTCACATGACCTTAGGCTGTTTTTGGCTGTGACAATTTCTCAGACTTTTCCTGTTTTTGAGGAGGTTTGATAGGTTTGAGGAGTATAAGTAAGGTATTTTGTAGAAAGTCCCTCAACTGACATTTTTCTAATGTTTTTCTCATGATTAGACTGGGATTACGTGTTTTTGAGAGGAAAACTGCTGGTCTCATCACATCATATCAAGGGTATATATTACTGACATGATTTATTACTATTGATGTTAACCTTGATCACCTGCCTGAGGTAATGCTTTTCACATTTCTCCCCTGTAAAGCAGTCTTTCCCCTCATTTTCATACTGTGCTCTTTTGAAGGAAGTCACTATGCATAGTGCATGTGTAAGGAGTGGGGAGCACCCTCCTTGAGGGTGGAGTGTATACATAAATAGTTTTGAATTCTTCTGGGCAGGACTAATGTTTTATTGAATTCCAGACTGTTGAATTTTGCCTTTGTTCTTGAGCTTTGTTTTTAGATGCAGTTATGTTACTTGGAAACTGTTTAATCCTTTGGGTTTTGCTTTTAAAGCTTGTTAGGTGGGACCAGAGTGCTGTATTGTCTATGCCAAATTATTCTCCACTTCTGAGGCAAGACCCTTCTGAGTGTTCTTACCAATACCCTGTGAATTTTGAGGTTTTCCAGTCTGGCTGGTGGGAACAAGCAATGTTCCTGGCCTTACATGAGTGCTGGGTACTACTCTCTTTAATCCTTTTTGGATGATTCTTTCCCTGGCTTTAGATTATTTTCTTACATGAATGTGGTGATCTATAAACTCTGCTGATGATTCCAGCAAGACCCTCTGCAAATATTTGTAGTGCTTGCTCAATGCAGCACTTACTTCTCCAGTACTCTGTCCTGCTAACTCTAGCCATTGTGGTTTTCTCAGACCCTCAGCTCTGTGTCCTCAACTTAGGGAGTTTGTTGGACTCTGCTAGAGTTCTCTTGCCGGGTTCTGAGGCATGTAAACTCACTAACGACCTAAGCCTGGACAAAATAATACTGGCTTCATATGCTTCCTATTTCTTAGGTATCATTGTCCTTCACTGCCTGTATCCAGTGTTTTGAAAACATTGTTTCATACATTTAGTCTAGTTATTTTATTCAGGCAGGAGGGTACATCTGGTCTCTGTTAGTCTACCTTGGCCAAAAGTGGAAGTACTGTCTGCCACTCTTTTACTCTAACTTTGAGTTAAACTGACCACCTGCCAGTTTCACAATATGCTGTGTTCTCACCTACTTCTGGCCTTTGTATATTCTGGCTGTTTCACTTCTTTTATATTTCTTCTTTTTTTTCTGATCTGGCACATTCTTTAGCATCTTTTACACCTTTTCATGGAAATTCTTTCACTCATTCATTTATTCAGTTTGTAGCTATGAAAGCTCACTAGGTGTCTTTGTGCCATCATCTTCTTTGATTCTCACAACGTTTACAATTAGACTTTCCCAAATTTGTATGATTGATGGATGGAAGAAGGGCTTAAATTTTTGTCTATATGACTGCCCATTTTCTTTCCATTTTGCACTATGATTTTTCTACATTATTTTTGAATAATTACAATGCTTCCAGCCTTGAATTTGAGTAACTTGGAAGTGGTCTTCATTCTAGAAAATATGACTTATATACTCAAACATCTTCCAATGTTACTAAAAGAACAATAACGTACTTCAAGCAAACAGAACAGTATAAGATAGTATAGGACAAAGGGTTAAATGAAGTTTTAAAGGGGATTTTTGAAGTGCTTTTTAAGACATTGTAAAATGGGAAGATCAGTAATAGCCTAGTATAGTTGACAGTGATTCATGGAGTACATGCAGGAGGAGCAAGATTTAATGCATAGTGAGGATTTGCCTTTATCAAATCTTCCTGATTAGTTTACTGAGGTCCAGGAGAGTTCCATAAAACAATTTGAAATACATAAGAAATCAGCTCCTTCATGCTCAGAGTATCTAACTGGGACCAGTAGTCATCCATTTATCCCTTAGTTCCAAATACATAGTATCATCTTTTATGAAGTGAAAAGATTGTGAAGTATGGGGACAGAGAAAGGAAAAATTAGCTATTGGTAAAGCATAGTAAGGATAATAACCAGAATAGAGGGGAGAGCAGGGATAGCATGAAATGGGCAATTATAAGAAATCTCAGATAAACAAGGAGTTGTGAGACTCTGAAAAAGCATCTAGACAAGTCACTCCACAAATTTAATGCCCATTTGTAATACTACTTGTTAAAAAGGAAAAGAAGGGCCAGGCACAGTAGCTCATGCCTGTAATCCCAGCACTTTGAGAGGTCGAGATGGGAGGATTGCTTAAGCCCAGAAGTTTGAGACTAGCCTGGACAACATAGTGAGACTCTGTTTCTACAAATAATAAATAAATAAATAAATAAATAAATAAATAAATAAAATAGCCAGGTGTGGTGGTGTATGCTTTCTAGTCCTAGCTACTTTGGAAGCTGAGATGGGAGGGTGGCTTGAGTCCTGGAGTTTGAGATCAGCCTGGACAACACGGTGAGACCCTGTCTATACAAAAATATAAAATTAAATGAGCAAGGTGTGGTGGTGTACACTAGCCCTAGCTATTTGGCAGGCTGAGGTGGGAGAATCACTTGAGTCCACGAGTTGGAGGCTGCTGTGGGTATGACTGTGCCAGTATACTCCAACCTGAGTGATGGAACAAGGCCCTATTTCAAAAAAAAAGAAAAAAAGAAGATAAAAGAAAGAAAAAAAACTGGAATAGTGTGAAGAACATTTGTCAAATGAAAATAATAGTCTCTAAGTTCTTAAATTTCTTATTCCCCTTTCACTGTTTTGTCTCCTTTTCTGTAGAGTTTTGTGAAATTAGTTCTTGATAGATTAAAGGTTATTAAATAAAAATCTGTTTACTCCTTGAAGAGAGGGAGAACAGTAAAAGTATTTGATTTTTATTTAATAACCTTTAATCTATTTTGCTGTAGCAGAAAAATATTGGAAGGATTAATTTAAATATCTGAGAATATGTGTTTGGGAAGAACTAGTTCTCTTCATCACTTTTATCAGCTCCTCAGATTAGAACAAGATCCTTTAAGTTTGAGTTGAGGAAAGAAGAGCTGGATGGGAAGCAAGAGAGTAAGTTACTTATGCTGCTCTCTGAGCCAGACTTTCATCCTGCTACACCCTCACTTTCCAAAGTAATCTCCAGGGGTCAAAGTTGGACAAGCTCCCAACTGGTCTACTCCGTCATGCACAGGAGAGAGGACGTGAAATTGCTGCATGGTGTATCTAAGTGAGATAGACCTTAGATATCCTCCCAGAGTCCCTGAGACTCCCTCAAAGATATGGATACGGCCAAATATTTTTTCATGGTAAATGATCAGATGTGATATTGAGAACTGGAAGACCCAAAGGTCTCATGGTCTGAATAAAGGGATACCCTCAGCAGATGGGCATTCAGACACCTCGTTGGATGCAAACACAGAATAAGAGCTATAGTGAAGAACCAGATTCAATAATGTGCTTAGCGGCAGATGATGGATGCCTCTCTTTGCCCCATCCACGTTCCATTGACACAATCTGGCGTAACTCACGGAACTTGGATGCACCCTGGGGAGAAAGAGCCATGGGGGAAATTTTGAATTTACTAACGGCAAATCTTACAGCACTGGATATACCTGCAATTGATCACAATTACATTTCCTAACACCAGGCACATAGGGGATTCAAAGTGCATATATTACCTTGTGGAAACATATTAAAAGGTTTGCACATCAGAATCTATGTCTTGTAATCCTGTGAATGCCATACTTCTACTGTTGAGGTAAATTTACCTACCAGCTTGGAGAGATTAAGAGGAGTGATCTCTGGGTCATAATTCTAATTCTCAGTTTCTTATGATGTTTTGCCTCAATTTCTCTATTTGTAAAAGCAAATTTGGCTTTTCTTCTTATATGCTAATGGGACCTGGGGGTAAGGACACCATGTGGTTTCAATTTTTCAGAATGCTGGTTCAGCCCTGTATATATCACTGTCAGCCTTAAATATAGGAGGGAATTTTATGTGTAACTTTTCCTGGACTTGGCATTCATTTCCAAGTTTTTGCTTACTTGGTGACTTATAATATGGAAATGTATTCCTGTGACCTTGGGAGAGATGTATATTCAAGGTAGAGGTTTATGTGAAAAAAGTAGTCTTTGATTTTGTTTTTAAAAAGTAATATGATGCACTGCCGCACCTTTGTAATATGATGTCCTCGATGTGCTGAGTCCTCAGGATTGACAGACATTAAAGTTGAGCCACTTGGGCACCTGTAATTAAAAGCTATTAATGTTCTAACGTATCTCAGATGGTTCAATTGACTTGGTTAGGATTGGCCTCTAGCTTGGTGGGAAAAGGTTTCCTTGTACAGAATGTTCCCTGCCTCCATTCAAGGAGGGAGGCCAGCCAGAGGAACTGGCTGTTTATTTTTGAGCCCATGTAAAAGGAGCTCATGAGTAGACACCTCCTGCTGTAGGCCAAGCCTGGCAAAGAGGTCATCTTTGTTGCAAGTGGCTGAGGAATTGCCTCCCCTGCTGATGATTGGAGATATTTTTAGCAACAAGCTGAAACTTTTCATTCTTGAAATTGTTTTCATTTCCTCTCAGAGGCAAACTCCATGAGTTGGGGAAGAAAAACAAAATAGGAGGCATATGTGCTAATAGGAGCCGTGTGTCCGTGTAAGAAGAAACGCGATGAAATTGCTTCCCCTGGTGCTGACAACTTAGTCCTGGCACCAGGATGGTTCTAATAGCTGTAGGCTAAAAGAATCATTTCCATAGTGCAGCTCATAATGATAATGTAAATTTCACTTAAGTACACATGATTACAGAAAATTGCACAGAATTGCAACAGACTTTGTGCCATACTGTTTATGGAGCAATATAGATTTACCATTTTTTTTTTCCCTCTAAATTCAATGAAAGACAAGCTATTTTGACTCTGGGAGAGGATACAGATCTACAGCATTGTGTTAATCTGTATTAAAATTTGAACTCAGGTTTTCCACACATTTTCTGAGTGCTAACGATGGGGTGAAAGGTAGGGGAAATTCTACCACATTGACCAGCCTGAAAAACTTCTAATGAAGTGTCATGGAGTCACCAAGAGTCCTAGCTCTATATGTGTGTTTATGGCGGGTAAAAACACTTCAAAGGCATTCATGGTTGAGGAGTTATGTGAAGACACCTATCAGGGCATGTGAACAAAAGTTCTCTGAAAAGGAGAAAAGAGACTTTATTTGGAGGAAAGAGACTTTATTCCAATGAACAATTTGCAAACAGTGAGATGCAGCTTTCAGTGTAAAATGAGGGTACCTTCTAGAGAACAAAGAAAGGGTTCATGTTTTATGGCAAAAGTTCCTGTCCATGTTCCAATCAGGTTTGCTTATGCAAATGAAGGATTGAAGCTTGCTTAGTTCTGATTTGTTGATGCAGCTGAGCTCTGATGGTTGAGGCAGATGAGCCCGGAAAATCCCTTTCTAAGGTTGCAGGTTTTCAAAGAACCGAGTGCATGCATGACCTGTAGTTAGCAAATGGTCTCTTGACTCTATTTTAAATTTAGGCCCAGTTAGCCACTTGTGATCCATTTTGAAGGATTAGTTCCTTCAGGCTCACATTTGTTCACAGGCATCTGTTTTGCCAGAACTCTTCTAGCATCATGTGTACATCTTTGAGTCACTTCCATGTTCCATCACTCATTATTGTGGTTTGTGTACATGTTGATTATTTCTCCCCTCTTGTATGTTTACAAAGAGTAAGCACTGCGTTTTTTGTTTGTGTGTTTCCATTTGGCTTAAACTCAGTACCTATTAGTTGAATTAAATTAAACTGGAGTGGAATGATTCCTTCTATTAAAATGCAGCAAAACCTATGGCAAGAAATAATATTAAAATCATGATTACCATCTTATTGGATTCTTACCACGGCAGAGGAATCCATTACATGTGGCAGAAAGATTTCAAGTAATACCATGTGCTTTCAGAGTGTTTCGAGAGAGCTAGCAGAGAACTATCATTTGAAAAGAAAGGAAAGGAAAGTAACTTCATCAAAAGGAATTATTACTCATTCACTCATTTAATCCTCAAAGCATCTCTCTGAGAGATATTTTTATTCTCAATTTACAGATAAGGAAATTGAAATTTAGAAAGGCTACATACATTTTTTCAGCTCATGTAGCTAGGATTTAACCCCATCTTTGTCTACATTCTAATTCTAAGCTTCTTCTACCACTGTGCCATGTTCTTTAAAAAAGAAACATCTTATTTGTGCTCTTGTGGCAGAACCAAGTGTCCGTTTCAATTTAATTTTCCTAAAATATCACTAACCAGGCCATCTTCAGAAAGAGGAACTATAAGATACTGACTTATTAGTATTTCAGTCAAGAATACAGGAAGAATTCAATGGCTCCTCTCTATCTATTGATGATTGATGATTGACTCATTTTATAGGTGATTACTGGGAGTCAGAGTGGCACATAGCTCACAGTCAGCTGCCTCTTGCCTTTTTCCACGGGTGCTCTGAGATTCAATTGCTGCTTCTCAGTTATAGTGAGTAAGAGCATTCCTTAGTAATGATGGTGGAGGCAGAGGTGCTGAAACTGGCCTCCTCTCCTTCTCTGTGGTTTTGATGGAATGAAACAGGGAGAAGTGGAAGACAAAGAAGGGGAGTCAAGCAGATCATACACAGGATCCTGCTGTAATAGAGAAAGATGATTATCCTTGGCCATAAGTTGTCTTTGGGGGAAAGAAAAAGAAGAAAAAGAAATGCAAAGGGGCTACTTCTCTACCCTACACACATCCTATCTCTCACTAAAATATACAGTAGTTAGCATATTCATTTTCCAGACACAAAAGCAAAAGGCCTTGTATAACTATTTCATAATTAGCTGGTAATTACTATGTCATAAGTGAATATCCATAAATGTTTTTAGACCATCGAGCCTGCTTGGTATTTAGACCTGGAATTCTTAAGAGAACCTGGGATCTTTGAAAATGCTTTCCAACAGTATTTGTTATTGGTGCCATATGAAACAGAGTGTGACTGAAATGCACTATGACTTTTGCAGCATTTTGGTTTTTAGGCAGCATTCCCAGGTATGCGTGAGGGTTGCCAACAACTATGTCTGTGAGTTGTTTTAACTAAAATCACTAATACTACATACTGATTTAAACTAAGTACACATTTTGGATATGAAAACTAGATCCATATATTTCCCCTTCACAATCACAGAAAATAACTCACATCCTCCTGTATGAGTGAAGAACCAGGGGAGGTGACCAAGTATAGGTACAAGAGAAAAGGGTGATGTCAGTTTGTCAATGACAAGGAACTCTATATTTTTAATGAATTCACTTCCTCTGAGGTTTCCCATTACTTTAGATTGAAGACTTCAAGTGTGGAGCAATCGTTTTAGAAAACTTGAATACAATAGTAAAATGAATTTATATTCAAATACTGCCCAGTAGTATTTCGAGTGTAAAGGGCATCTCTTATTCATCTCTGCGTGTATTCTTTGCTACCCATTATCCAGTGCTTATGACCCTGTGGTTACTGACTGTACTAACTTATTGCGCATTGTTCAGTTGGGGACAATAAATAGTTTTAGAATAAATGAAGGAAAGGAAGAAATGAGAAAATCAAAGAAACACCAATATTTACAATAGGGAGACTGATATTTTGAAAGCCATGGCTTAAACTTTTCTAATTTACAAGAGTTGAAAACTAAGTTTACTTGCAAAATTTGCAACATGACAAAAAATGAAGAGATAATCTCTAAATCCACTTTTTAAGAGTAGAGAATTAAGGAGAAGGCTGAAGAACTCTTTTCTGGAATGCATCATTACTTTTATTGAAAGGTAGGTTTCTTTCCTCATGTATCTTAGGTATTTCAAATAATTTGTTTTACCAGATTTTGAGTTCAAAGTTGTATCAGCATCTGAGACATTATAATTACATTCTTATGGTAACTTTACCATTTTCAAGGTATTTATTATTTTCTACCAATAAGTTATAGGCTAAATTCCCAATTTGTTGATTCCCTGGGAAGTCAAACCTGTCTCCTCATTTCTCTACAGCAGAAATTCTCAAGCTTTTTGGTTTCAGGACCTGCTTAAAACATGTCTGAGGACCTCAAAGAGCTTTTGTTTAAGTGGGTTATATAATATTTAACATATTGGAAGCTAAAACTGAGAAAGTTTAAAATATTTATTAATGCTTTAAAATAGAAATAAGAAATCCATTACAGATTATCATGTATTTTAGAATTTTAAAAAAAGATTATGTTTCAAAATGAAAGCTGTAGTGAGAAGATTAGCATTGTTTCATAGCATGGCACACCTTTTAAAGTTCTGGCTTGATAGAAGACAGATGGATACTCATATTTGCTTCTGCATTCTATCTGTTATGATATGTTGTTTTAGTTGAATTATGAAATTGAAAAAAGAGGAGTATTTTTTAAGCTTTTCAGGTAATTATGGATATGATTTGATACTATCCCCAAACTCATCAAGTGGTAGTTTCTTAAAGGTTAGTTGCAATGTGGAATCTGGAACCGTGTCAATGAATTTTTCATGCTCGGTTATATCAAAATCTATTGATTAAGCTTCTATTTTTATACATTAATGATTCATAATTTGAGTTTCTTTTGTTGTTGTTGTTGTTTTGTGTTGTTTTTGAGAGATTGTCTACCAAATGCCGAAGTCTGAATAGTTTGTCTACAAGGTGGTCTTTCAAGTAATTTTTTATTGTCTTCTGGAAAAAAATGTTGCAAGTTCAGTTCACAAAACAAACAAAAAAGATCATGGAACTTCTATTTGATACAACCTTCCTACTTCAATATGTAACCTTCAGAAATACATCCCATTTCATCAAGCATCAGAAAGTCTAAGGAGTTCAGATTCGAGATTGCATAAAATAATTAAAAATGTTTACTGCTTTACCAATGTCATTCTTCAGCGAAACTGGCATTTTTGTTTTTCAGTTGCAAATGTGTGAGGATGAGCAACACAATTTCCAGTACAGATTGGTAGCACTGCTTTAATTTGTGCTAAGGTACAAGCAATTTTACCCATCATTGCCTTTGCAATATCAGTGCAAATGTCAACTCAATGAAAAGGCAAATCACGTCTTAGCATTAGCTGGAAAATAGTTTTTAACTCTGTAGGCCCCTGAAAAGGTCTTGGAAATCTCAGAGAATCTAGACTATATCTTAAGAGTACCTGTTTGATAATAATTAAATGTTAAAATAAGATTAAATTCTATTCAACAAATATGTTTTAAGCATGGATTCTGTAGAGAGAGTGGTCCGTCAAAGACAGATACATGACATAGTCTTTGTCTTCAAGCAACTTACCACTTGAGAAGTGGCCCTGTTGAGCTGTGCTTTGACTTAAATCCACATTACCTTAAAAGCCTCATAACTATCTTAAAAGATGTTTCCTGTTTTAATGAATTTGTGCACAGTGAAAAACAATGAGGTGAGCACAAATATTTAGTTGATGCAAGTTTTGAGATGCTTACAGTTGTGTTGACGACAGAGCTCAGCATAGGTAATAAAGTGTGATATCTTGAAATAGAGGCCTGCACTGTATGTCAAGGCCATCGGAGAAAGAATTTGGATTGATGGAATCTGGATTGACTGAGTTGTCTGGAAATGGTTCTTCCCAAGGGAGAGAAGGGCTGCCTCTGCAAATCAATGATTTGCTATCCCAGAATGGGTTAAGTTATCTCTCCTGACTCCCCTAGTTGCACTCATTCCCTCCCCTTGTCTCCACCCCACATTTTAGCTGTAATTCATTCTTTGTCTGAGCAATGAAAAGAGCAGTGTATTTCTTTCTTTCTCAGTAACCTGACCTTATGCATATATATGCCTCAGACAAAATAAGTGAAACTGAGCTTCCAAAACTATGTTAAACTTCATTACAACCTTTCAACACAGTCCCCTTAGAAAACATTTCCTCCTCTGTGTTCTTCTAATACTACTAAATAGCTGTGGGGCAGTGGGACACTGTTATTAACACCAATAACAAAAACAAGGTCATCCTTTGATTCTCTCCATTCCATTTTTTTCAAAAGTAAGACATATTGATTTCACATGGCAGAAGATAAACTAAATATTAGAAGTCTCTTTATTTTAAGTTGCTGTGATTTATTTGGTTTCATATAATCCTCAGGTTTCTGTCTTTATATTAACTTACTGCATATTTATATCTTCCTGGTAGAGTTAAGTGATTCTTTTTTTTTTTTTTTTTTGGAGACGGACTCTCGCTCTGTTGCCCAGGCTGGGGTGCAGTGGCCGGATCTCAGCTCACTGCAAGCTCCGCCTCCCGGGTTCACGCCATTCTCCTGCCTCAGCCTCCAGAGTAGCTGGGACTACAGGCGCCCGCCACCTCGCTCGGCTAGTGTTTTGAATTTTTTAGTAGAGACGGGGTTTCACCGTGTTAGCCAGGATGGTCTCGATCTCCTGACCTCGTGATCCGCCCGTCTCGGCCTCCCAAAGTGCTGGGATTACAGGCTTGAGCCATCGCGCCCGGCAGAGTTAAGTGATTCTTTAGAAACACTATGGATCAATTCTGACAACCTCTTAGCATACACACCACATAATTACATATACATATACATATAGTGTATGTGTGTATATATATATGCACACATGCACTTAACATACATACATGTTTGAATGACAAAATGATTTGGGGCAGTCACAATATGAAGTATTAGGTGTTGATAATTTTTGATGGTTTTTGAGGGTAGGTATTTGGCCTATTCTAACCAAGAATACTTAATCATTTCTACTGATGAGTCAGTATCTTGAATTAACTCATCAGTGTAACTGGGCACTGTTGTAGCCAGGTCCCCCAAACAAGTTGATTGTTTAAGAGATCCAAATATCCTTCACTTCTAAGGGATTAGATAATCCCTGGTTAGTTTTGATATAAAGATGGGTGGGAAATTCCCTTGGTTGTTTTTTTCTCTACTTTATTCATTCTGAACAAAGAGACATCTAAGATCCTGTTACTCTACCAGTATTTTGTAACTTACATAAATAAAAATACATACACTTTGCAATAGAGGTAGAGAGATGAAATATTTACTATAGTAAGATGAACCAATCTTTTTGTTCTTTATTTATACGCTTATATTCTCCACCCAACTCTCTTTCTCAAGGGACTGCTCAAGATCATTCACAGAAAAACAAGGCTTTGATTGTTGAGTTTGGCTTATTCTGCTGTTTAGAAGGTGTGACAATTTTATTCCTGAAATGAAAGAGACAGATTTTGTAAGCCAGAACACACAAGGGAAATCCACTTTCCTTGAAAAGTCTGGCAACTTGTTAACCTGGCACTTAAGGCAGTTCTACAAAAGGTCTACTTTCCATTTCTACCCAGAGTCAAAGAATTTTTAAAGCAAATTCAGAGGCATGGCTGCACAGATTGAACCTGGAATCTTCAAGAAATGAAGAGTGTGCATCCAAATTCTCCTCTGCTCAGATGTTCTTAGGAACATCCTCTGCTTACCTGGTACTCCCTCTGTGTTTGAGGAAAACCCCCAAATATATTAGAAACCTTTATCTTTGTGTGATAGATAACTAGAGACAACTGGCTGATTCCTCTTGTCTACCAATACCAACATTTCATCCCTAGAAAATTATACCACTTTTTCTTTTTCAACCTGGCACTGCTGTGGGTTTTCTCAAACTTAATTTGGTATATTTTCAGCGTATCTTCAAATAGAAGAGATAGATGCTAATAATTCACCTTACATTTTATAGTACTTCAAAGACTGTTGAAAGAGTCTCACATATTAAGTTAAAAGAAATATCTCAGAACATCACTAAGCATTTTGTCAGCAACTATCACTTAAATATTTTGGGAGAATGACTATGGTCGAAATATCAGGAATGTAATAACAAAGTAAACTCAGGAGGCATTTGTACTGAGGCTAATATTTGATGGATAAATGAGGCAATTTTATTAGTATCCTTTTGCAAGGGCATTAAAACTCAACTAAGATTCAAATTTTAGATCTCTTTTTCTTATTAAAACATCATTCTGTGTAGGTATTTGATTGTGGTAGAGACTAAGTGAAACCAATTCAACTAAGTCAGGAAACAACAGATGCTGGAGAGGATGTGGAGAAATAGGAACACTTTTACACTATTGGTGGGAGTGTAAATTAGTTCAACCATTGTGGAAGACAGTGTGGCAATAGATTCTTCAAGGATCTAAGACCAGAAATACCATTTGACCCAGCAATCCCATTACTGGGTATATACCCAAAGGATTGTAAATTATTCTGCTATAAAGACACATGCATGCGTATGTTTATTGCAGCACTGTTCACAATAACAAAGACTTGGAACCAACTCAAATGCCCATCAATGATAGATTGGATAAAGAAAATGTGGCACATATATACCATGGAATACTATGCAGCCATAAAAAGGATGAGTTCATGTCCTTTGCAGGGACGTGGATGATGCTGGAAGCCATCATTCTCAGCAAACTAACACAAGAACAGAAAGCCAAATACCATGTGCTCTCACTCATAAGTGGGAGTTGATCAATGAGAACACATGGACACAGGGAGGGGAACATCACACACCGGGACCTGTTGGGGGTTGAGGGGCTAGGGGAGAGATAACATTAGGAGAAATGCCTAATGTGGATGATGGGTTGATGGGTACAACAAACCACCATGGCACATGTATACCTGTGTCACAAACCTGGACGTTCCTCACATGTATCCTGGAACTTAAAATATACTTGAAAAAAAAAAAAGATGAAATCACTAAAATCAGTGTCAAGCAAATGTTTTGATGGACATTACTCAAGTGAATTGACTAAGTTGGCTTGTTTGGCCAACTCCTATTTCATGTAGACACATTCTAAGAGAAAAATAGCCCTACTTATTTCCTTTGGCATTTATCAGGGAAATAGGTTCCTGTAGTTGAGTTGTTCTCCAGTAATAGAACAGCTAATAAATCTAACCTGAAGACTCGTCTTAGGCTACCAATTATTCCTGAGTGTTTGAATCTTGTTTTTATCCACTTGCAGTTTATAGCAAACTTGTTGTTTTTTTTTGTTTTTACCATTCATAAATCCCTACTGCTCTTCTGTTCTTGGCTGTATGTGGATAAAATGTAGTGCTCACTGAAACTTTAGAATCTCAAAACATTAACTACAATTTCAAGGATTTGAACATTCCACCATCCTAATGGTTTGAACAGTTGCCTTTTAAATTTCAGTCACCCTTCTTCACTGTTTAGGCAGAATTCTCACAGTCTTCCTAAAACTTATTCACCAATCAAATCAATACAAAAGCAAACTTTTGGTTCTAGAAAGTTGTAACAGAGCAACTTTTCTTTATTTTCATTTTCCCAAAGAAAGAAGTGGGAAATTTATTGCATTTCGGCTGGACAAAGCTGAAATTGACCTTACTGTTGACCAGAAGCCTAACATGAACAGTCAATTAATACATATTTTGTGTGTTGTATATATTATATATTATATATTGTATTCTTTTAATAAGTAAGCTAGAGAAAAGAAAATGTATTAAGAAAATCATACAGAAGGCCAGGCGTGGTGGCTCATGCCTGCAATCCCAGCACTTTGGGAGGCCAAGACAGGCAGATCACCTGAAGCCAGGAGTTCGAGACCAGCCTGGTCAACATGGCAAAACCCCATCTCTACAAAAATTAGCTGGGTGTGGTGGCACATGCCCGTAATTCCAGCTACTCAGGAGGCTGAGGCAGGAGAATTGTTTGAACCTGGGAGGCGGAGGTTGCAGTGAGATCGTGCCTTTGCACTCTAGCCTGAACAGCAGAGTGAGAGTCTATCTCAAAAAAAAAAAAAAAAAAAAAAGAAAAGAAAAGAAAAGAAAAAAAAGAAAATCATACAGAAGAGAAAGCATATTTACTATTTTATTGAGTGGAAGTGAATCATCATATATTTACTATTTTGTTGAGTGGAAGTGAAGCATCATGAAGGTCATCTTCACATTGAGCAGGCTGAGGATAAAGAGGAAAGGGAAGCGTTGATCTTGCTACCTCAGAGGTGGCAGAGGCAGAAGAAAATTTATGTATAGGTGGACCCACACACTAGTCAACAGTAGGGTATTAGTAGTTACATATTTAGGGAGCAAAAATTTACATGTGAATTTTTGACTGCCTGGAGGATCAGCACCCTTAACCCTCACATTATTCAAGGATTTTATATAGATAGATAGATAGATAGATAGATAGATAGATAGATAGATAGATGAGTACTGAGACATAAAAGTTGCACTGGTAAGACTCTGCTTTCACTGCAGTCACTATCCTGTGAATAACTCTCTCATCACTATAATAATACCATACAACATCCTATTGATATAATGATTCTATATACTAGCAATTCCCTTTCTTTTTTGCCTTAGAAAAGAATTCCAAATGTGAGCCCACCAGTCATTTCAATGGAAGTTCCAAGTGGTTTGGATAAAACAAGATCTTAGCTGAACCTTTGCCTTAAACTGAAATCGAACCTGAATCATGTTTGAGGTTCAAAAAGTTGAGTTAACTTTTTCCCCTTTATTTTAATTTTTGTGCATCTCTGCACTTCCTGGTTTTGGTTGGGAGTAGAAACCAAAATACCACAAGAAAAGCTATTCTTGTTGCATTTCCAGGCTTTCAAAGCCAAAAAGAACTAGAAATCTTATGAAGAAAACAGTTCCCACCTAATTTCTAGCCCCAAAAGGTTCAGATAAGTTTGAGTAAACTTTGGATAATGTTGTATCTATTATTTGGAGAATATCTAAGACAGGCAGTGGTAAAATAAAAATGCTTTAAGATTATAGAAAGAGGGAAGGAAATAAGATGATAACAAATTGGACATTTCTTCAAATTAAACTAAGGGCATTATCATCAGCTAACCAGTGTGTGTTTCATTGCAAGGAAAAGCCAGTATATCATGCATTTTGGAAGAAAGATTTAAACTTAGCTTTTAACTCCTTAAAGGCTGCCATTTACAAAATACTCCACATTTTGATCGCTATCTTAATATTATTTAAAATGAATCACCAAAAGCCATCTTAAGATAACTTCACTTTTTACATTAGGAATCTGTGGAAATAAACTATTAAAGGTACAATGATATTTCTTGAGCTTCATTCCATGCTGTGCAGTAACTTTTCATTTATTCAACAAGTATTTATTGAGTACTTACTATGTGTGTAGAGTGCAAACTAAAGTTCTGGGGAACTAACAATGAGTATGTTAAATACTTGCCCTCAATAACTCATACTCTGGTGGTGGATAGTCTCGAGTGAATGAGCAGAATCTAACAGAGTTTGCCAATGGCTGTGATAGGGGTAGGCAGGACAGATTTGGAGAACTTATAAGGCAGTCCCTACGCTAGCCTGGGTGCTCATGTAACATCTCCTGAAAGAGCTGAGGTTAAAGATTAGGAGTGAGGAGGGTGAAAAACCCTTTCTCTGAACCCCAAACCTTTCCCTTGTTGTCTTACTTTTCCAGGGATAACTTGACAGAATCAAAACCTGGCAACATGAGAAGTCAAAAAGGAATGATGGGATGGTGAAGGCAAAATGGTGACTCAAAATTCCAGACAAGAGATTGGGGAGGGCAAAGGTCAAGTTGGAAAGATGGAGAAGCACAACGTTGGGAGTATCTGACAAGTTAGCAATCAGATACTCAGCAAGGCAGGTACTTGGGAGCTGGAAAGAGCCTGAGCTGGGGAAGATGGTTTTGGGAAAAGAGGTCCAGCCTCTCCTTGGACTCTGTGGGAACAGATTTATTGTTATTATTATTATTAATGTTATTATTTAATGCAGTTTGATGTTATGGAAAACCATAGGCTTTGGAGTCAGATAGACACAATTTTAATTTCTGGCCCCACATCTCACGTGTCTGTGGCTTTCAATAATGTACTTTACTTAGGCTTTATCTGATCAGGAAAATGATATGGCCATCTTAGGGTTCATATGAGAAACAAATGAGATTCATTATGTGACTGTGCCTACCGTGACCTCGGGTACATAGTGATGCTCAGGAAATAGTAGTGTCTTTCCCTCTTACTTCAAGGACTGACCATTTGGCCTGTGAACAAAATGTCCCTCTGAGCCTCAGGGCACTCAGGTTACCAATTCTTTAGCTGTCTATCCTTAGGATGAGCATTTTCTCTCCTTCCTCACGGAAGCCTTTGCTGTTGGAGTTTCACAGTTGTTGTTACACCCCCAAACACCAATGGTGGTCAGCTTGTTTTAGAAACGAAGAAACATGATCAGACTGGTTAAGCAATTTTCCCAAAGGGTTAAGTGATAAATTATGGCTTTAGATGAAAACCTGACGCTATGTGAATCCAAATTTTGTGTTCTTTCCAGCCATCCCCTGTTTCTGTGCAACATATAAGAAGTACTTCTACTGGGAAACTGATTTTGTAGTTTGAAGTCTGGACAGCAAAACAGATTCCAGGAATCTTTCATTGGGAGATCCCATTTTGAGAGAGGTTAAAGTACATTTCCTTATTCTATCAATGTCGTAAAAACAGAATCAAGAAAATTTTTATAATCTTTACTAACAACTTGGAGGGGTTGAGAGCTAAGCTGCTCCCTACACTTTCATCCAGTCAAGTGAGTACTTTGTTCTTAGAAGATAAATGCATATCTGTTTAAAGATATTCTATATAAACTGGTTCAAGTATTAAAAATATGCAAGGCAAATAATCCAACACTCAGTATTCTTGCCAAAAAAAAGAAGGGAAAAAAAGCTTTACCCTGAATACAGACAGCTCATATGTTGACCACCAGGGCAGATATGAAATTTAAGTCTGTCTGAATTCATTGCATGAATTTGCAGATTTTGCCCTGAATTTCTCAGCTTGTTTGTAGAGAAAGAGAAAGTTTATCATCAATAGCACCAACGTTTTACCATTTTCTTCTCACAGAGATGGGTACTTTGTACAAGGAAAAACATTTTAAGTCTCTATGATTTCGTGGCTAAGAGATTACCACAATAGAGAGATATATTCATAAACAGATGATATAATATACATCTTTTGTTTTATTTGCATGTTAGGATTGCCTATATTCTTAAAATGAACTCTCTCCTATGAAAAGACTCACTCAGTTTTCCTAAGGAAAACCTTTAAGTAAAAATACACTCATAGCTGTCTGTTTGCCAGAAACTGCAGTTTCAGGTTTCTCCAGGGGAGTATGACCACAAATGCCACTCATTACCCTAAATTAAAGCACCCATCTATAGCTGGTATTTGAGGTTGAGCCATATACAAATAGAATTAGGGCCAGCCTTTAACAAGATGACTCAAAGAAGTGCCCTGAGTTCTGCATTGGCCAAGGACTGTCATCTACAGTGAACTTCCTTGGTTTTGTGGTATCCCAAGCAGAGTGTTTTGTGGAAAGAGGGGAGATGATGAAAGAGTCAGGGGAGGAAATTGCTCATATTATGCGGAAGTCTCAGATCCTCTGTATCCTTTTCTCATACCAGTTACCTATTTTGACCTGACTTAAAAAAATAACAATTTACCTATTTTATAGTAACATTTAGGTAGAATATTAATGAAAGGTACAAACTATGGACTGAATTGTGTCCCCCTCCCCAAATTCATATGTCGACATCTTAACCCCAGCACCTAAGGATGTGACCTGATTTGAAGATAGGGTCTTAATAGAGGTAACTGAGTAATGTGAGGTCCTTAGGATGGGCCCTACTCCAATATGACTGTTACCCTTATACAAAGGGAGAATTTGGACACAGAAATATGCTCAGAGGGAAGATGATGTGAAGACAGCAAATAGATGGCCCTCTGAAGCCAAGGAGAGAGGCATGGAGCATTTTTTCTCACATCCCTCAGAAGAAACCAACCCTACTGACACCTCAATCTTGGACTTCCAGCCTCCAGAACCATGAGATAATAGCTTCCTGTTGTTTAAGCCACCCTGAGTGTGATGCTTTGTTATGATAAGCAGCCCTTAAAAATTAATATACAGTACTATTTGCTGTCTACTTACTGTGAGTCAAGTACTGTCCCTCTCACTTCATATTCATTATCTCATCTAATTCCTACAAAAAACCTATTCAGGCAGTTTGTTTCTAACCTCATTTATAGATGGGGAAACTGAGGCTCAGAAAATCTAAGTAATTTACCCAAGGTCACATATTGCCAGTGGCAGAACAAGGGTACCATCCCAAAATGTTTCTGAAATCTATGTGCTTCCTAATTCCAAAGGGCTGATATTAACTATGTCAAAATAACTTTTATATATCACATTGTTAGGGAATTTGTTCAGCTATGAGGACAGTTTAGCGTAAACATAATTTTTTTGAAAAGAAAACCTATGGTAGTTCCCCCAGTTTGTTTCGTGGTTGAGATTCAACAACACAAATGTGAAGATTTTAGAAGAACAACAGTTAAGAAAAGTAAATCCTCTAATTTTAAATTTTTCTTTTCTTTGCCAGAGCTCTCTCTTTAAATGCAATATAATTGTTATGTCTTCCAAATAAAAATTTAATCTATAATACTTTTAAAGTAAATTCTAATTGCAGATATTTGTTGATTGATCCCTCTGAATTTGTGATTTGCAATTCCATTAAGAACATTGAATACAATAATTTAGCTGGTTTGAATTTGTTTTCATATGATTTCAAGTATAAATTATCTCACCGAAATACAGTTGAATGTGTCACTGTAGATCTAATAATACTTGCATTTACTTAATCTGATATATATCATATATATGATATATATTGAGTTAAATTTATAAATTATACATAAAAATTTGCACATATAATTAATGACCTGTTTGACATTTTTCCTGACATCTTCTTTTATATCTCCTGCTTTCTGATCATATTTTTTCCCACTTTTTGTTGGAACATTTGATTTTTCTTTACTCTTTCTTTCTTCTAATGGTTTGAAAATTATATATCACATTTCTATTATATCTATCGATACACTCAGCATTTAGTAAAAATGTTTATTGAGAACACTGAGTGAGCTAACTCCTTATCCCTTTTCCTCTTTAGATTTTAGGCTCACCAAGAAACAGACATAGAATCCTGTTAGAAATTAAAAGTGGGCCGGGCGCGGTGGCTCAAGCCTGTAATCCCAGCACTTTGGGAGGCCGAGACGGGCGGATCACGATGTCAGGAGATCGAGACCATCCTGGCTAACACAGTGAAACCCCGTCTCTACTAAAAATACAAAAACTTAGCCGGGTGAGGTGGCAGGCGCCTGTAGTCCCAGCTACTCTGGAGGCTGAGGCAGGAGAATGGCGTGAACCCGGGAGGCGGAGCTTGCAGTGAGCTGAGATCCGGCCACTGCACTCCAGCCTGGGTGACAGAGCGAGACTCCGTCTCAAAAAAAAAAAAAAAAAAAAAAAAAAAAAGAAATTAAAAGTGGATTGGAGAAGAAACTGAGGCTGAGGCTGAAACAAAGCTTCTCACCTCTCTCCTACAAATTGAATATAACTACCTGTAATAAGAGGAGCAGGGAGAAAGGGGGTTGCCCAGGTGAGCTAACCTCATGGTTAAATGGGAATGTTTAGCAACAGCAGGAAGCAAAGAGAGCATGAGCAACTTCCAGTCATGAATAGAACCGTTAATAGCTTCTACCCAGCCTCATGATCAGATAAAACACGCTGAGGTTATTTCAAGACCTTTGCAGTCAGGCGCGGTGGCTCAAACTGTAATCCCAGCACTTTGGGAGGTCGAGGCAGGCATATCACTTGAGGTCAGGAGTTCAAAATCAGTCTGGCCAACACGGTGAAACCCTGTCTCTACTAAAAATACAGAAATTAGTCAGGCATGTTGGTATGTGCCTGTAACCCCAGTCAGGAGGCTGAGGCAGGAGAATCACTTGAACCAGTGGGTGGAGGTTGCAGTGAGCTGAATTGTGCCATTACACTCCAACCTGGGCAACTGAGCAAGACTCTGTCTCAAACAAACAAACAAACAATAAATAAAAATAAGACCTTTGCAAACCCTGGCAATCCTTATTTAGGAGACCCTATATGCAAATTAAATGGATTTAAACGTACTCCCTTATATGTATCTATAATGTAGATTTAATTTTTTTAAATACTCCTCAAAACACTTTTGAGATTTTGGTTCTGAAAGTATTTAGCCCTAAATAAGTTCTAAAATGTATGCTTAGCTATGATTTCTTGGCAATTGTTATGCAGAATCAGATATTCTGATGAAATCCATAAATTGTTTCCAAAAGTAATTAATTTTCAATATCACATTTAGTAATTAATAAAGTTAGTATATGGAATGCTTTTAAGCATATGGTTACATATTTGTTAAAATGTCAACTTTGCAGCTTTCTTCTTTTGGAGAAAGCACTTTTTTTCCCCTCAGTTTCAACATATTCATGCATCCCAGACACTGGACCGATAGCTCTTAATCGATAACGCAGTTCTGTGGGGAGAAGTCAGAGTGGGTTGAATGACAGAACATTTTCTAAAGCTTCCTAGAACATTTCTAGAACAATTTCCCAGAACTTCTCCAAGAAGATAAAAATTTCTGCTTTAGGGACTAGGGATGGGATACTTGAAGACTTAGAGAAAAAACTTCTAATGATGTAGTTATATTTCTCTATTATGTCTTCATTTAATTGGTATCTATTTTCTTCCACAAACATGAAAAAAATATGTATTGTGACTTTACTTCCTGCTGAGAACTTCCATGTTGAAATCACTTATAATTTTCTATTGAAATGCTACTATTTTTACATTATGATCACCAATTATTTAGACTGAAGATTTACTGAATTTCTAGCTTTTCAAAACAGATTTGCTGTTAGATTCACCTTTTGTCCTATAGGTCTTCATATTAGGTAGATGATGAAATTCTGAGCATACAAAAAGTGGATCTAAGGCTATGGATTCAAAATTATATTTCCTCAGAATGAGGGAGTTAATTGTTCTATTTTGTTTATTTTTACATTCAAAGCTGTCAGTAAAAAGTTTGGTTGACAGTCTTATTTTTCAATCCTTCATAGATAACATATTTTTTCTTTCTCAAAACTTTTAGCATTACTTTATATCCTCGATACCTGAAGATGTAGATCTTGGTTAATTCATCCTGCTCAGCACTTGGTTGATTCTTTCAATCTGAAGACTTGGGCTTTCTTCAGCTGTGGACACCTTTTTCTATTGTTTCTGTATCCTTGCCTCAGTTTCTTCCGTGCTCTACTTCTGGAACTATTACTAGATAGCTGTGAAAAATTCTAGATCATCCTTGATGTCTTCTAGCTCTGCCCCACATATTCTTTGTTGCTCTTCTACATTGCATTCCTGTAGATTTATTGAGCTTAATCTATCAGCTCTATTTTACTCTTTAACTGAAGGTTGGGGTGGTTGTAGCAATTTTAAAAAATAAGACAACAATGAAGTTCACTGCTGTAATTGATTTTTCAACTCACAAAAAAATTTTTGATAGCATGTGATGCTGTTTGATAGCATTTTACCCACATTAGAACTTCCTTCAAATTTGGAGTCAATCTTGTCAAACCCTGCTACTGATTTATCTGCTAAGTTTCTCTATGATTCCAAATCCTTTGTTGTTATTTCAATAATGTTCACACTATTTTCACCAGGAATAGATTCCATCTCAAGAAAACACTGTCTTCACTCATTAATAAAAAGCAACTCTTCATCTGTTACACTTTTATGATGAGATTATAGCAATTTAGTCACATTTTCAGGCTCCACTTCTAATTCTAGTTTTCTTGCTGTTTCTATCACATCTGCAGCTACTTTCTCCACTGAAGTTTTGAACCCCTCGAAGTCATCCATGAGGGTTGGAATTGCCTTCTTCCAAACTCTTGTTAATGTTGATATTTTGTTTCTTTCCATACATTACAAACGTTCATCTAGAATGGTGAATTTTTTTTCAGAATATTTTCAGTTTACTTCACCCAGTTCCACCAGAGGAATCACTGTCTATGGCAGCTATAGCTGTAACAAATACATTTCTTAAATAATAAAATGTGCAAATAAAAATTACACAACAATCCATGGGCCGAAGAAAGGATGTTGTGTTAGCAGGCAGGAAAACAACATAACTCTCCTTGCATAGGTCCGTCACAGCTCTTGGGTGACTGTGCATTGTTAACGAGCAGTCATATTTTGAAAGAAATCTTTTTCTGACCAGTAGGTCTCAACAGTGGCTTAAAATATTCAGTAAACTATGGGGCAAAGAGATTGTGCTGACATGCAGGCTTCATTGTTTTATTTCTAGTATACAGACAGAATAGATTTATCATCATTCTTAAGGAGCCTTAGAATTTTCAGAATGGTAAATAAGTGTTGGTTTCAAATTGAAGTCGCAACTGCATTAGGATCAGACCCAAATGATTCTTACAGAGACTTCTTCTGATCCTTACATTTCTTAATTCTAAATATGTAGAAGTCCCAGAATTCCTCTAGTCTCTTTTCTTTTAATTTTTCCACATATTTAAGCTCTGGGCTGTGGTTTATTTTCATTGTTGATCCTAACAAGATAGTCATCAGCCTGTCCTTTGAAGCTTTAGAGCCAGGCCTTGACTTCTCTTTAGCTAGGAAAGTGGAAGATGGCATCTTCTTCTAATAGAAGGCTGTTTAGTCTGCATTGAAAAATCTGTTGTTCAGTGTAGCCACCTTCCTCACTGATCTTAGCTAGATCTGGATAACATACAACTTCTCCATCAGCACTTGCTGCTTCACCTTGCACTTCTGTGTTATGGAAATGGCTTCTTTCCTTCAACCTTGGGAACAAACCTCTGCTAATTTCAACCTTTTCTTCACAGCTGCCTCACCTCTCTCAGCCTTCATAGGATTGAAACGAGTTGTTCTGGATTAGGCTTTGGCTTAAGGGAATGTGTTGGTTGGTTTGATCTTCTCTCTAGACCACTAAAACTTTCTTCGTATCAGCAATAAGGCTGTTTTGCTTTCTTATCATTCATATATTCACCATGGTAGCGCTTTTAATTTCCTTCAAGAATTTTTCCTTTGCATTCACAACTTGGCTAACTGGCACAAGAGGTCTAGCTTTTGGCCTCTCTCAGCCTTTGATATGCCTTCCTTACTAAGCTTAGACATTTCTAGCTTTTGATTTAAAATGAGAGACACGTGACTCTTGTTTCACTTGAACAAGATAAGGTTATCAAGTGAAACTTTAGAGGATATTGTAAGGTTATCAATTGGCCTAATTTCAATATTATTGTGTCTCAGGGAATAGGGAGGCCTGAGGAGAGGCAGAGCGATAGGGGAACAGCTGGTTGGTGGGGCAGTCAGAACACACACAAATATTTACCAATTAAGTTTGCCATTTTACATGGGAGCTTTCATGGCACTCCAAAACAATTATAATAGTAACATGAAGTATCATTGATCATAGATCCCCATGATGGGTACAATAATGAGGAAAAAATTTGAAATATCTTGCTGGTTACCAAAATGTGCCACAGAAGGAAGCACAAGCTATTTTAAAAAATGGCGCCAATAGACTAGCTTGAAACAGGGTTGCCACAAACATTCAATTTGTGGACAATGCAGTATGTGAGAAGCATAATAATGTGAAGTGCAATAAAATGTGGGATGTCTGTGTATTTTCTAGGATATTTGTTCTTCTAATAATAATCAGTCTCAGTTATACAATGTAATCTACTGATAACTATTTAAAAATACTGATGCTTTGGATCCATCCCAGATATTTAATTAATTTATGGCTTAATTTGGACATCAAAGTTTAAGAAAATGTCTTTGGGCTCTTTTAAGGTTGAAAAATGCTCTTCTATATGTTGAGTTGTATGCCTCTTATTCAGGCTTGCATCTTCTTACTGTGCTGTGTTTTTCTTTGTACTTGCTGCCTCTGTTCACCTGATAAAGAATGTTGTTTCTGGTTCACACAGCTTGCTTCTGTGATTGTGGCGGAAGAGAGGATCATTGTCAGAATGAAGTGTCCATTTTCAGGAGTGGAGAATTCCTATTCAACATGCCTGTGACCAACTGTCTGTGATTTCTCTGCTCCAAGTACCCACGCTGTCCTATTCTGCAAACAAATATTTTTGTTTTTTACTGCTTAGCACACGTTAGGGGAGAAGCTTTATCTGCCTATGCACTCTGAATGCTGTTTGGTAGCCAGTACCCCAAATGATTCTTACAGAGAATCCTTCTGCTCCTTAAATTCTTAATGCTAAATATGTAGAATTCCCTGAACTCCTCCTACCCTTTTTCATTTACTTTTTTTTTCATATGTAAGCTCTGGAGTGTGGCTTATTAATCTGATTCTACCAGCTTTTAATCTTTTAGGGGCCTCCACCAAATTTCTGGGCCATTATTGGACCTTTTTCTTGTTTCCTGGAGGAGTTGTGGATTTGAGAGGCATCTTCTCTATTCTTTCTATAGATTTTAGGTAGGAGAAGTAAATAGGAACATGCTTGATCTAATTTCACTCCTTACATTACATAGCATGTTCATATATGCTGTATAAAAGTCCTTTATACATACAATCTCATGTAATTGTAATAATAATCTTGTCAAAAATGTACTGTTCCCATTTTATAAATAACAAAATTAAGGGTTTTAGACATTCATTGGGTTACCACTGGTTCCACAGCCTGTTGGTGGCATAATGGAGACTGGAGTTGAGATCACCTGAATCGAGTTCAGCGTTCTCACATTACCGCACTGCCTTAAAAATATTCTCAAATCATTTACATTTTCCACAAAAGCTCATATAAACTTGTAGATACCTTTTATTCCCCTTCAAATCTCTGAACAGTTACTCTAATGTGTTTCATACAAATAGGCTGGTTTGACACCTATATCTTGAGTGAACAGTTAAATTCAATAAACATGGAGAGTCAGTACACATTTGGATAGAAAATTCCTTTATTTTCTTTGGATTGTTAGAATAGGCAGCAACAGAATTCAACCTTCAGGAGAAAGCATTTCTTAGAAGTATGATGGTAAACCCATCTATATGAATGTACAGTGACCATGGCCTTCATCTATTTGGCTGGTTAGAAGATGTAAAACAAGCAGGTAAATACAAATGTGGGAAAGTGGGTGTTTGTTAGGCAACAATATGCTTCAAGTGATGAGGGATGAGTATTATCTTAAACAATGAAGAGATACAGTTTCTTCATTCTCAGAAGGGCTAGGAGAGAGAAATGAAAGGCTAGCCAAACTGGAAGAGGAGGACCAAAAGTCTTGCACACTACAGTCAGAGCCATTCTTACTTTTGAAATTCAAACTTTCCTTTGAGTTTAGTGTTTAAAGGGCAATTGACTGAAATAAAAATAACTTTGATTAAAAACAAGTGGTGATTCAGTTTAAATGCTGAACAACATTCAGCTTCAATTGTTTTGAGAACAAGCTTAGGCTGTGGGACAATTTGGATTAACAGTATTAGAAAGAAACTTGATCAAAGTCTTCAGTCTTTATCAAAAGAGACGAGTTTAGTGAGGTTAACTCCTTTCATCTCACCCCATCTAGGAAAAAACAAAGGGGACGGAGTGAGAAATGGAAGTTGAGCTAGATCTTTATGGCAAACAAAAAGTTTAAATAGGTTTTGAAGCTTTTTATAAAAGTTAAGATCTCAATCTATTTGTCAAGGTCATGAAGAGTATTTATCTTTTCATTCAGACCTCATGATTAAAAGTACACTGGTATTCAGCGTTTGCCAGTGGACAGTTGGGGTGCATAGAAGCTTCTTTAAATATTCCGTATCACACAGTCATATAGTTAGCTATTCAGGTATTATGCCTTCCAAGCTGTGACCAGTAACCCCAAAACACCTCTGTCCAAAGACTTGATTCATCCAGATACAGAGATAAATAGAGTTAAGTAGTTGAAAAACTTATGAAAGAAATGGGCTTGGTCTTTGGTGTGCTCAGCCAATTTTCTGTATTAAATTAATCATGTGCTTGTTATTCTCTATTTGTCCTGCTAGATCTGCACTCCACCCTTTTCCACTTTTCTCTGTGCCCAGGAGATTGATTTTTATGGAATTCATCTACTGGAATCTTTCCTTGTTCTCTAACTTTCATTTGCATTTGGTCAATGACAGCCACTGGCAGGAGGCTTGAGGGTGGTGAGGGGAGGGACTGGAGTATTTTCCTTGCAGGCCAGGACTTCCTTCCTGGCCAGGACTTGGCACTGGTTGCCTTCCTCTAATGAAGGCACTGTTTCCATCAGTGGTCCTCGCCTACAGCCTCTGCTAGAACCACAGCCTTATCTGAGATTCCTTTTTCTCTTCAGGAATACAGACCCTTGCTGTTGCTAGCCTCTTGGTGTTTCTACTTCTGTTATTATTATTATTTTTTCAGTCCTGGCCTCATCACCATAAATAGTCTCTTCATTAACTCTGCTTAACAATGTTGTTTGGGTGTGCAATCTACATCCTGTCAGTCTTGGATTGATACACCACCTAAATCACATCTTCTTCTGCAGATGTAAAAAGGGAGCTGACACTAGTTAAATTGTTAATGAAGTTATCCACCATCTATGTTTAATTGTCCAATTTCAGTATATACATATAGTGGTTTCAGAATAGTCGATCCATGCTTCCATGGGAAACAACTTTACCAACTAAAGTACAGTGCTTACATGCAGTTTCTTTGCCTTTAGACTTACAATCCAACTATTTCCAAAGCTAATAGCTTTTGCTAAGTGACTAAACTTGTTAATAGTAACTAATATTTTAAAATTTTATTTTATTCAAGAAATCTTGTTCAGTGTCAAGTATGAGTCATACATGGAGTTTATGAGTCTAGTGGGAGGGATAAACTAGTACAACTAGTCTTTACTTTGTAAATTAATTTATTTCCCAAAACACTGCTGTTAAGTTCAAAACTATTAAATAAGGAATTATTTCCATTTATTTTAATGGAAAAAATTTGATTTGTTTTGTCTTAATCCCAAATGTACAATTTTCGAAGATAGAAAAAATATTAATGGAACAATTTAAACAATTTCATGAATTAATTTATTTCCAAAAAACTGCTATTAAGTTCAAAGTTGTTAAAATAGGAAATTATTTTCATTTGTTTCAATGGAAAAATTTTGATTTGTTTTATCTTAACCTCAAATGCACAATTTTCATAGACAGAAAGAAAAAATACTGATGGACCAATTTAAACAAGTTTATATAAGGTATAAAACTTTGAAAGTGAAAAAGTAAAGCTTGTATATGAATTACAATGCTATAAAGATTTGTTACCTTTTCCAAAGTAAGAAAGGAAGACTAAATGCTAGATGACAAATGGTAACTGAGAAGCTCATGGACAGCACAAGTTTGAGAATGCAGACTATCGAGAAAGGGACTGAGAGGAAAAAGTGAAAAATAAAGTCACTGGTATCTCTGTTCCTCTGCCTCCTACATCTCTTCTTTTAAAAGAGTGTGCAATGTTCTTTATCTCCTTCCACCATCATATCAAAGAGTGATTTGATGATAGTTGCATTATAGGATAAAAGTATTATCAGGACCAAAGCCAAAACACATCATTAATAAGAGCTACCAGGGCTCTCACATGTTGTATAAACTGAAGTCACTGCCTTTTCCAATCTTAGGTCCGAGTCCTGAATTTATAAATCCTCCAAATAGAGGTGTTCCCACCATTTCTCTCCTTTAGCCTCACGGGCCCCCCAGTTACAGGGCTCCATTCTTATACTCTCCTCACCAATGGCTTCCACTATTCTATTTTATTCTCTGCTTCCATTACAGTTTGGTGAACCAGTGCTTGTACTCAGACCTCACCATTCCATGCTGTAGAGTTGTGTTGTCATAAACTGTTCAGCAGCAGGGACTGGCTGTTCCTGTGGGGAAAAGAAGGGTACTGCTGCATATGGGCTGCCAAATGGGAGACAGATGAGGGGATGATATTGGAGTTGAGGGATGGGGAAATGTGTAAGAAGGCCAGGAACCTCAATGTGAATCTACTTGAGAGGGAGGAAAATGGAGAGAGAAACTGGGCTGTTGGGAAACCTATTCCGAAAGCTTCAATTTTGGATAAACATTGATATGTGAAGATGAAGATTAAGCTGTGAATAGAATGAAAGAAAGAATTTACATTTATGTTGCTTATAGCAAAGAGGAAAACTCAAAATTCTATTTCACTATTAAAAGTAGTTTCCAAAACAATTGTTCTATTTATTATTTATGATGACTCTCAAATGCATATAAAGAGTTGAGGCTGGGAGCAGTGGTTCATGCCTTTAATCCTAGCACTTTGGGAGGCCAAGGCAGGCAGACTGCCTGAGCTCAGGAGTTCAAGACTATCTTAAACCATATGGCAAAATCCCATCTCTACTAAAAATATAAAAAGAAAAAAAAAATAGCCAGGTGTGGTGGGTCATGCCTGTAGTCCCAGCTACTTGGGAGGCTGAGACAGGAGAATCACTTGAACCTGGGAGGCAGAGGTTGCAGTGTTCCGAGATTGTGCCACTGCACTCCAGCCTGGGCAACAGAGCGAGACTCTGTCTCAAAAACAAAACAAAACAAAACACAACAAAACAAAAAAAGAAAAAAAAAAGAGTTGGTTCATTAATCCGCTTGTTTATTCAACAAGCATTGATCACCTACAACGTGCAAGGGTCTGAGCCTGAGCCAGATGCTGAGGATATAAAAGTATATCGCATAGTTCCTATGCTTGAGAAGTTCATAAACTTGCTACGAACACAATGAAATAGCTGTCTGTAATGGAGAAAAATAGTTGTTACAACTATCATGATAATGTTATGATATCATGACATATGTTGTAGCTGTCATATAGTGTTATGACAGTGACTATGATAATACACAGCTGAACAAGTAGTTTACCTTATGTCAAAAGGTGGATTCCCCAGAAGCAGATCTTAAGGCAAGGATTTGTATACAAATGATCAATCAAGGAAGTATTCCCAGGAAAAGCTAATAAAGTCATGGAGAAAGTAGGACAAGGAAGGAAAAGAAACTGAGAAAGGGTGCAAATGTTAGGCAAAGTTGCAGGCTTCGTCTGATACTGTAGGGAAGTTGCAGAGTTTAAATAACAGCTCAGAGTGTGTTCAATTGGAGACAAAGGGAACGAGGCTTTCATACTCTGCATCAAGTTCATATTGACTATGAACTACCCTACAGGGAGCAAACATAAACTTCCAAGCACTCTCTATCTCTCTTGGTGCAGACAGAGTAACTCCAGCAGCCCAAGGGCAGACTCCCAAAAGTGTCTCGGGTGCAGGGACAGGACTGTTATAAGCAAAACTGTGCAGGAGCTGGGAGACTGATGTGTAGAAACGGAGAGATTCAAGGGGATCTCAGCTGAGCACCAAAGATATCTGCTGTATCCTGACAGGATTGGGGAAGACTCTGCAGAGGAAGTATCATTTGAGGGGATCTTCGAGGATAAGTAGGAATTTTCCAGGTGAATGGGGAGAGAGCTGCATAAGTGAAGAGTTGCACTATATAGACAAAAGCATGGTGAGGATTAATGAATGCCTGTATCTGCTCGGCCTTCTGTTAATTATGTGGAAAGGCTGCTGCTCACAACATCCTGTATTTTTTTGAAGCTAACCTAAGATATTATATAATTTCATCCACAAATTTGTCAGTATGTAGCTCTAAAAATAAGGGTTCCTTAAAATTATCACTAAACACAGGCATGCCTTGTTTCATTGCACTTTGCTTTATTGTGCTTCACAATAAAGTTAAAAAATGCAATACTACTTGGAAAAAAAAATACTACTTGGAAAAAAAAATTCTTTTAAAATATTACTGCTCATTGACAATGCAACTGGTCACCCAAGAGCTCTGATGGAAATGTACAAGTAGATTATTGGTGTTTCATGTCAGCCAATACAACATCCATTGTGAATCCCATGGATTAAGGAGTTGTTTTATTGTGATATTCACTTTATTGCAGTGGACTGGAACCAAACCCTCAGTATCTCCAAGGTATGCTTGTAATAAGTATCACCATTAACAATGAACAATTGTTCATTAATATCATCAAATTAACATTAAATTCTTAATATCATCAAATATCCAGAGTTCAGATTTCTCCAATTGCATTTTTTTTTGTTATACTTTAAGTTCTGGGGTACATGTGCAGAATGTGCAAGTTTGTTACATAGGTATACACGTGCCATGGTGGTTTGCTGCACCCATGAACCCATCACCTACATTAGGTATTTCTCCTAATGCTATCCCTCTCCTAGCCCCACACCTCCCAACAGGCCCCAGTGGGTGATGTTCCCCTCCCTGTGTCCATGTGTTCTCATTGATCAACTCCCACTTATGAGTGAGAACATGCGGTGTTTGGTTTTCTGTTCTTGTGTTAGTTTGCTGAGAATGATGGTTTCCAGCATCATCCATGTCCCTGCAAAGGACATGAACTCATCCATTTTTATGGCTGCATAGTATTCCATGGTGTATATGTGCCACATTTTCTTTATCCAGTCTATCATCGATGGGCATTTGGGTTAGTTCCAAGTCTTTGCTATTGTGAACAGTGACACAATAAACTTACATGTCCATATGTCTTTATAGTAGAATGATTTACAATCCTTTGGGTATATATCCAGTAACGGGATTGCTGGGTCAAATGGTATTTCTGGTTCTAGATCCTTGAGGAATCTCCACACTGTCTTCCACAATGGTTGAACTAATTTACACTTCCACCAACAGTGTAAAAGCACCCCTATTTCTCCACATCCTCTCCAGCATCTGTTGTTTCTAACTGTATTTTATATGTGCATTTATGTATGATATAAAATATGTTTGTACTATACATTAGATATATTTATACATAAACACACAAGTGTGTGTGTTTCCAGTCAGTTTGTTTGATACAGGATCCAAACAAGATTTACACATTAAATTTAGTTTGTATGTCTAAGTCGTTTGTATTCTGTAGGTTCCCTCCCAGCACTCACTTTGTTTTTCTAGTAATTTATTTGTTGGGGAAACCAGATTATTTGTTCAAGTGTCTGCATTTTGGATTTTCATAACTGCATTACTATGATGTCATTAAAATGCTCCTCCGTTCTGTGTATATTATGTAAACTAGTAGTTATATCTGAAGCAATTAGATTTTCTCATTTGTTTGTTCATTTGTTTTACAAGAATACTTTCTAGTTGGAGAGTTGAATATTACCATATCTCAAAACTATGTATTTACTTCTTGACTTACTAACTCTACTTTAGAAATTTACCCTCAGGAAACACCCCCCAAAATACAAAATAACATACATAGCAGAGACATTTCCAATAACAAAATATTTGGAACAACCTAAATGCCCATGTTTAGGAAATTGATGAACTAGACCATGGTACCTCCACACAATGTACCATAAGCCATATAAAAAAACAAAAACAAAGAGATAAATGAAAATCTCTATGACCTAATATGGAACAATTTTCAATATTTATTAAGTGAAAAAATTCAAGGGGCAAAATGGTAGGTAGAGTACACTACAGTTTGTGTAACAAAGTGTCATATATATGTTTATACATTTATATGACTATTTTTACAAGAAAGAAATAAAGGATTGGTAAACTGTATGTTAAAATAGTAACTACCTTTAGAGTGACAACTGGGTGGGAGAGTAGACAAAGGGATGACTTCTCAGATTATACCTTTTGTAAATATAAAGTCTTGACTTCTGAGTCATGTAGATGTTTTAAATTTAAACATGGTACATGTAGACAAAAATAAAATTTAATTAAAATGGTTGATGATAAATAATTTCTCGTTATTACATAAAGCTTTTCCCCATATCCATCCTTTCTCAAAATACAATTTTACAACTAATGTACCTTTCGCTGTGGATCCCCAAAAAGGAACATATCACTTTAACTCCCTGCTTAGAGTTATCTAATAAAATGATACACTTAGGCAACACTGCTTTTGTGATCATAACCGTAATTTAATTGATTTGTTTAGTGCTCAGAATATTGGAAAGTGATGTTTTGATACAAGATGTTGGCTTATATTTTATGAGTTGTTCAAAATTGAATTGACATGGTATGGTAGCATTCCTATAGGTCTTCTTTGAAAGAGAGTATTAAAATCATGTAGTTGAGAATATGGACACACAAAATAACTTGATCAAACATGTTGAAATGTTATATTTAAAATAGTGTTTCAAGGGATCTCAAAACAAAGATATTTATAAATGGCGGCATTTATTATAACCTAAATTAGTAAGATGCTCCTTTATAAGCCTAAAATAGAAAATATTCTGGGCAAAATTGGTATTGCTTCTCTCCTCTAGATGGTCGGTCTATTTTGTGGCTGTATTATGAAGTAATCTTTCTACAATCTTGAGAGCTGTTAAAACTATTCTCAGATAAATTTGGACAGGCAAGCAAAGAGAGTAATTTTTTCTTGGTAGGTGAATGTGGAAAAATAAATGGCAAGCTTAACAGTGATACCACAGAGCGTATCTGCAAGGCCACATCAGAGAGGAGAAATAAGTCTTCCGATGTGGAGAGGGGTATTCAGTGTGCATATTGCTGACTGAGATGTTTTGAAATGTGCTTGAATGGCTTAGATTGTGGAACAAGTGTGCTGCTCCAGAGGCGTCAAATTATTTCTCCTCAACTGGAAGAATCAGCACTTTAGTGCCATAATTCCCTAGACTTTGGCAAATGTCTTATCCATCATTGGTGTATATGACCTGCAAAATGAGAGTTTTTTTCAGTGATGTTATGTAAAAGTAGGACGTCTGTTTCCTGATTTTACAAGAGGAGCGTGACTGTTTGCCTTTATCTAACATTTAAGTCATCACTGGAGGGGCCCTGAGGTCTTGGAGGATTGGCGAGAAGACAGCAAGTCTTTCACATCTAGGAGTTTTATGGCACCTGAGGTAACAGATAGGTGGCATCACCCATAGTTACTGTTCTCATGATTTTTTTATAGACTCTAATACTACTTATGGCTTCCCTTCAAAGATTTTTTTGGCTTTCATGATATGGCACTGTCTTAATTGTTTTCTCATTTCATTTTTCTTCTGTCTTGCTTGATTTTGTTGTATAAAACTTCTTTCTCTTACCCTAGATTTTCTATTTTGTTTTATAAAGTATTTAGCTTTTTTTTTTTTTTTTTTTTTTTTGAGACTGAGTCTTGCTCTTTCACCCAGGCTGGGCTGCAGTGGCACCATCTCGGCTCACTGCAAGCTCCGCCTCCCGGATTCATGCCATTCTCCTGCCTCAGCCTCCCAAGTATCTGGGACTACAGGCGCCCACCACAAAGCCCGGCTAATTTTTTGTATTTTTGGTAGAGACGGGGTTTCTCCGTGTTAGGCAGGATGGTCTCGAAAAAGTATTTAGTTTTTAAAAACACTTTTTCAATTAATATTCTTGGGATTTCAGAGTATACTGTTACATCAAATGCAAATGGTGATAATTTTTATCCCCTTTTCAAAAAGTGCATTTCTCTTTTCTGCCCTATTTTTTTGCCAAGGCCTTATATAACATTATTAATGGAGTTGAAAATTTGAAATTCCATATTTCTGATGCAGTGAGACCTTACATTTCCCAGTGTGCTCCAGAAACTGCCTAGAGGTACAGTGAACTGTAGAATATGACAGAAGTCACTGGAGCCAGTATCACCATGGTCAACTCCTACAAGCAGCCTAGAGGGAGGAGGAAAGTTTGGAGAAATCATCAAAGACACTTATCATCTACAGTTTGGAACCCTTCAGGGAGTTATTCACGACTTTCCCAGGTGAACCAGAGAAATCCCTTTTCTGCTAGGAGAGAGCCTATTGAGGACATCGGTTGGCTGGGCTTCCTCCATACTGATATGTTCAGCAATAGGCAAGTGATAAAGGGCTCCCTCCCCCTGTGTGGGTAATTGGATAAACCTCCTATTTTCTCTCTCATGCCCGGTTCCTCCATATTGTCTGAACTCTTCACTCCACATTTCGTTCTTGTGTCTGTGTAAATACTTTGAAATTGATACTATCTGAGATGCTCTTTATAGTTCCTCCTTTGTCCTGTGTCTTGAGAGTTAGCACTTTCTCTTCCCTAGGAAGGAAATGAAAATTGATCTTGTTTAGGAGCATAATCCCAGAGGATTTTTGATTTGTTAATATTCTAGTTAGATTTGAATCTACATTAATTACACATGGTGATCTATATAGTTACTTTTACTATGGTTTAGAGTAACTTAAACAGTATTTGAATTATGCAGTAGTATGATGGTGTTTCAAATAACCAGCTCTCAGGCTGGGGGATGTTGGTGAATTGCCCTAGTTGGTAGTAGATGCCAATTACTGTGGTGTAAATACTTTCATCATGGCCACCTATGTAATGTCACTGTACCTGGAGTTGGGAAAAGACACAATTAGCTCCTATCCAGTGTTCTAAGAAGCTCCAGCACATTGCTGGGATTATCAATTATTTAATGATAAGAAGGTGTGAACCCAGTCACTTTCTTTACCAGAATATATTAGGAGACCTGCTAGTTGTTCCCTACAGCCTTTTCTCTCCCTGGCACACAGATGATTTTGCAGCTTCCTTTGCCTGCTCCCTTAAATGTGGCCCAAGACTAGGTTCTGGCCCAGGAAATGTAGGCAGAATTTACATAAGTCAATTTTAAGGCTGGCCCATAAATAAGCTTCCTATCTGATTCTTCATGTCCTTTTCTTCCATTGCCTTGCTGCCAAATACAGAGGGTAGCAAAAGTCTACCAGGACCTAGAGAATGGCAGATTTAGTCAACGAGATGAAAGAGCAAGTGGCCCTGAAACACTGCTTGGGGAAGTTAATCACACCTGTTTAGAATTAGCGTAGCTAAGATATATACTTCCATTTACTAACGCACTGAGATTTCTGGGTTTATC
Organism: Papio anubis; assembly: GCF_008728515.1. Taxonomy (NCBI): domain Eukaryota; kingdom Metazoa; phylum Chordata; class Mammalia; order Primates; family Cercopithecidae; genus Papio; species Papio anubis. Next base: position 27,672,530 of record NC_044984.1, read on the forward strand.
TCTTATAAAAAGTAAGTTACTCCGAGTGGTACCATGGCAAAGATTATTAATTTATTTCAGATGTCTTCCTTGGAAATTGGTATGTTCACGTTTCTACTTCATGACTTGATTTTGGTAATTTTGGTTTGCTAGAAAATCATTCATTTCCTTCTGGTTTACAAACTTGTGACTGTAGAATAGAACATAATATTTGCTTTGAATCCTTCTATTCTCATTTGATTTGTGTTTATGTATCCTTTTGTATACTACTTCAATTACATTATTGTATTTTTTTGTTTTTTTGTTTTAATTGGTTTTCTATAGATTATTATTATTATTTTTTTTCAGACGGAGTCTCGCTCTGTCGCCCAGGCTGGAGTGCAGTGGCGCGATCTATGCTCACTGCAAGCTCCACCTCTTGGGTTCACGCCATTCTCCTGCCTCAGCTTCCCCAGTAGCTGGGACTACAGGCACCCGCCACCACACCTGGCTAATTTTTTTTGTATTTTTAGTAGAGATGGGGTTTCACCGTGTTAGCCAGATGGTCTCCATCTCCTGACCTTGTGATCCATCTGCCTCAGTGCTGGGATTACAGGTGTGAGCCACCGCGCCTGGCTAGTTTTCTATAGATTTTATACATTTTCATTTTATTAGTTGTCCTCTACTCTTTTCAAAGAAGCTGTTTTAGAAACTTTGTGTGTGCTTCCTACTATTTTTGAGTTTTTAAAAATTAATTTCACCTTTTAACTATATTAAATTTCTCTTAATGCTATCTTACTCTCACTGTAACTTCATATACTATCTCTTACTGAAATTTTATATAATTCTCATCAGAGAATGTGACCTGTAAAATCTCTACTAAAAACATTTCAGCCAAGTATCAGATTTTTATAATTTTTGTGAATGTTCATTGGATGTGGAAAAAGTTTATTCCCAATTTTTAGGATACACACACACACATGCACACACACAGACACACACACACTTCTATTGATCAGATTACATGTTGCCTGCTAGATCTATGAAAAAGTGCTATTAAAATAGCCTGCAAGAATGAATTTTTTAAATCAAGTTATTTTTGAATTTCTAATAATTTTGGTTTTGTTGCACTTGGATTTATTTCTGACAACTCTCCTTCATAAATTTCACCTTTTATCATTACACACCTCTCCTTTTGCTGTCTTTGAAGTGTTTAACCTTAAAGAAACAAGCAGACGGATCTGCTTTCTGTTTGCTTTTGCACGAGGTTGCTTTGCTTATCTTAGTGTTTTCCCAGTTCTTTTATATCACTTAGATTTAAGAATGTTTCTCTTAAACAGTAGAAAGCTATCTTTTGTTTCTTTATTATATTTTGACTATCTCTGTCTTTCAGTAGGGTAATTCATATCACTGAGGTACTTGGTTTATTCCAAATATATTAATTTATTACTATATTTTTAGTTCTTATCTCACTTAGATTTTCTTCCTTTTATTCTTATTTGATTGTTGTTATTAATTTAATTTAATTTTTTCTTCTTTTGTTACCTGTCAGCAGGAAGTAGGTTGCTGTTAAAAGTTACTATTTATTTCTGTTTTCTCATTACTAGTTCAGAAGTTCTATTATTCTTTTCAATTCCACTAATAGTTACCTTCTTATTCCTAAAATTCAAAAATATCCACCTATTTCTCTTGTATTAAATAAGTATCAAATAACAATATCATGACCATAAAAATATGGTATGTAAACTGAAAAAGCGCAAAATCAGGATAATTTTTCTCTACTATCTCTTTTATTATTGCCTTTCCATATTTTCTGTTTCTTTCATTCTTTCTGGAGATTTTACTATTTACATGATTGGCTACTTCTATTGTTCTATTCTTATATATATTTGCTTAGTGACCATCCCATTTTTAGTTTATTGATACTTTTAACATAAAAATAAGGAATTATATTTTGTTATAGGAACTCATTAAGTGTGCATACTATTGTTATTGTTTTTGCTAATATTATCATCCGTCTCAATCAGCAATTCTGTTTCTTTAGAGGTTTATCTAGTCTAGGTACTCTACTTGCTATTCTTATTTTTGAGTTTTGGGTCCTCTTATGCATGTCAACATTTACTTTTATCTACTCATAATTTGATTAACCTTGGGGTTCACATAAAGCCACTTGGGTCTACTAAACAGTGACAAACAGATCTGATGGAAGATTCAGCAGTCTGTGCTCTGGTGAAATGTCACACTGAGTAGTCAGTGAAAATGCTGAGCTGAGTCGCCAGGGAAAAGCTGTCTGCCTCCATGCTTCTGTGACTCCAGAGTTATGACTCCCAGTTTCAGGGACAGACATAGCTCTCTGGAGGTCTCTGAACACCTTTTGGTACTACTGTTCCACTGGACAGATGGATCAGAGTTAGAAGAAGACTTCTTAACAGAATTATTTTATTTTTATTGGTAGGGGAGGCTAGCTTATTTGTCCTGTTTTCTTTATTTTCTTTTTTTTATATAAACTATGACTTGTTTGCTTTCATCTTTTGGCATGACATGCAAAGTAAAAGTATTAAATTATGTTGGTGGTTGTATTCAGCTTAATGAATCTATATTTCATTCTTCATTTTTCAAATTATCAAGATATCAAGTTTTGCTTCGAGGGAGCATGTTTAATGATTAGGGTGGTCTTTGGAATTAGATTCCTTGCGTTTGAATTTGATGTCCACTACTCATTAGCTGTGTGACTTTGTTAACTTCCACATCTATAAAATGAAAACATAAACTTCATGGGGTTGCTATTTGAATTAAATGAAATAATACAGGTAAGGAACCTAGGACAGTACTAGAACACTGTCTAACACATAGTAAGAATTCAGTATGTATTACCACTATCATCCTTAATAATAGTTTCACCATTATTTATCCTTAACTCATTGTTTTATTTGATGTTCATGATTACCTCCACTCCTTTTTTATAGAAATGTTTTCTACAGGGAATGTTCTTTTAAAAAAATATTAAGTGAGGAACATATTTTAGATTCACAAAACACCTTGGTCATAAATCTAGTTCAGTAGAGATCTAGCACCAAGTACTCATGGAAACAACAAAACAAGCACACTTGCATTACAATATATCTACTTATTTCTAGTGGTGTAATTTATCACAACAGTGGATGATAATGGTAATAAGAATACGTATGAGACATTGATATGGTTTAGCTCTGTCCCCACCCAAATCCCATCTTGAATTGTAGTTTCCATAATCCCCACATGTCGTGGGAAGGACCCAGTGAGAGGTAATTGAATCATCGGGGCGGTTACCCCATGCTGCTGTACTCATGATAGCCAGTGAGTTCTAACGAGATCTGATGGTTTTATACGGGGTTTTCCTCTTTTGCTTAGCTCTTCTTGGCTGCTGCCACATGAAGAAGGACATGTTTGCTTCTCCTTCCACCATGATTGTAAGTTTCCTGAGGCTTCCCCAGCCATGCTGAACTGTGAGTCAATTAAACCTCTTTCCTTTATAAATTACCCAGTCTTGGGTATGTCTTTATTAGCACTGTGAGAATGGACTAATACAGGCATTGTGATATGTAACTATTATTGGTGATAGGATTGGATTGGTGATTGGTTAGCAAAGCTAATTGTAATCTGTTGCTGGAATCTCTCAGTAATGTTTAGGTTTCATGGTTATAAACTGTAATGGCTCTCTGCTGTCTTCATTAGTGAGAATTCTGTAGAAAAAATGATTTAAATCTAAATTTTCTATTTAAATTATTCTATTTAAATTATTGTTTTTATAATGTGTTTTTAAATAACCTAGGTTTCTTATAAATATAGTTATGGTAATATATTAGGATCAATTGCATTATGACATTTCTTTTTTTTTTTTTTTTTTAAGATAGAGTCTCACTCTGTTGCCCAGGTTGGAGTGCAGTGGTGCAATCTCAGCTCACTGCAACCTTCGTCTCCTGGGTGCAAGCAATTCTCCTACCTCAGCCTCCCTAAGAGCTGGGGGTGCAGGTGTGCGCCACCATGGCCAGCTAAATTTTTTTGTATTTTTAGTAGAGACACGGTTTCATCATGTTGGCCAGGCTGGTCTTGAACTCCTGACCAGAAATTATCTGCCCACTTGGGCCTCCCAAAATGCTGGGATTATAAGCGCGAGCCACCATGCCTGACTCCATTATGACCTTTCTTGATTTCATTTTCTGCTCAACTGAGATGACTATTCAAATAATTTTCTTGCCGGGCACGGTGGCTCACGCCTGTAATCCCAGAACTTTGGGAGGCTGAGGTGAGTGGATCACGAGGTCAGGAAATCGAGACCATCCTGGCTAACACGATGAAACCCGTCTCTACTAAAAATACCAAAAATTAGCTGGGCGTGGTGGTACGTGCCTGTAGTCCCAGCTACTAGGGAGGCTGAGGCAGGAGAATCTCTTGAACTTGTGAGGTAGAGGTTGCAGTGAGCCAAGATCGTGCCACTGCACTCTAGCCTGGGAGACAGAGCGAGACTCCGTCATCAAAAAAAAAAAAAGCAAATAATTTTCTTGGGAGAAGGTGTTGTAGGTTACTATGTCCCTGAATCTGAAAACATCTTTCTGTAACTTTCCACATTAATAATTTAATCACATAAAAATTGTGTTTTAAACTTTTTTTAATCTGGAAGCTTGTAAGGTATTTCTTCCTTTAAATTAAAAAAATCTAAAATGTATTTGTGTGTGGGATACCTCTTCTTTCTGCAACCTACTCAATTCTGCATGTAATTTTACATGAAACTCACAAATCTTTATAATCTGCAGACTCAGATATTTGCGTAATCAAGGGCATTTTTCTTACTTGCTATATTTTACTAGTTTCTTTTTCTACTGTTCTGTTCCTGTCTCTTCTGGAATACCTATAATTCTTCAACGGGCTCACCTTTATCTGTCCTTCCTATATAACCACTACGTTATCATTTTTATCTGAGAACTGCAACATCCCTTATAAATTCAACATTTTTCTCTAATGTTTTTATCTCTTTGTTACCTTGACTAAAACCAGGCTATTCCCTGAGGTCAAGTTCTCCCCACAGTCTTCTGACGTAAACAGTGTTTTTCTCTTACGTTCCACACACACCAAGGCCAGAAGGTGAAAGTAGGTGCTCTTCCTGCTTGCCATTACTTTCCAACAATTAATCTCCTTTTCTACTGAAACAAAAACTAAACCCAAAACAAGGGTAAGCAAGACTTCTTTGAAATGCATGCCATCCAGCTGCATTACTTTCCACTCCTGCTGGATGCTATATCTATTGACCCTTACTGGTCTCTCTCCTTTATTGATTGGAAATATTAACTCCAGATTCAGACATTCTAACCACTTCTAAGTGATGAGTCTTTTTTTGCTCTTGCTACTTTCATGATTTTTTCTTCATCTTTCGCTTTTAGCGGTTTGACTCCGATGTGTCTAGGAGTGGATCTCTATATCCTACTTTGAGTTCATTGTACTTTTTATTGCTTTCATTAATGTTCTTCATTGAATTTGGAAAGTTTTTGATCACTATTTCTTGAAATATTTATATGTATTTATTTTTAAAATTTAATTTAATTTTTAATTTTTTAAATAAAAAAATAGAAATGAAGTCTCACCATGTTACCCAGGCTGGTGTCGAACTCTTGGGCTCAAGAGATCCTCCAACCTTGGCCTCCCAAAGTGCTGGGATTACAAGTGTGAGCCACCACACCCAGACTAATTTTACATATTTCTAATGTATATGGTGTTCTCTAGTCCATCAAAAGTTCTCCATTACGCTTATAATAATAATCTCTTTTATATTTTACTATGGCTTATGAAAGCATGGTAAAATTTAACTCCTATCAACTTCATCTTATATTACTGTCTCTTTCACACACGTGCTCCAGTTACATGGCCTTGCAGTTACTCAGAGATGTGTGCCTAACAGCCATTGCAGTTGCTACTATCTGTGCCTTGATTGCTTTTTTTCTCACTACTTACATGGATCTTTTGTCTTATCCTGATCAGAAACGTCATTCTCAAAGGGGCCTTTCCTGACTGTCCTATATATAGTAGCTTCTTCTCTTTCCAAATATTTTCTAGTGTACATCCAATATATTTCCCTAATGTCACTTTAAAAAAATCCACAATTATTTGTCTATTTATTTACTTGTAATAACAATTATAAGTAAATGAGAGAATCTAATGAGAGAAAACTCTCATTAGGTTGTAAACACCATGTGGTGGGAACCAAATCTGTCTTATTTATTCTTGTATCTCCAGTGTCTATTACAGTGTCAGGCATGAAGTAGTTTCTCAGTAAGGAAATATATTATATGAATAAATTAATTCCTTCAATCAGCAACTGTGTTTTGGCAGGTTCTCAAATTTGTATTCCAGTTCACTGATTCAATGCAAATTTTCATTCTTCTGTTGAAATTGAAGATTTTAAAATCTTGTGTTGATTAAAAAAATTCTCTCAGGTGGGTGCTTCTGTGTGTACTGTTATTTCAATGTTCACTAAAATCCTGATCTAGCTTCTTAATGTATATTTTTAGGTCACAAAAAAGATGCACTGCCTGGGCGACAAAGCGAGACTCCGTCTCAAAAAAAAAAAAAAAAAAAAAAAAAAAAGAAGAAGAAGAAGAAGATGCTCTGTAGTTTTGTTTGTTTGCTTTTCCTACAAAATTATTTTCACACATGTGCTCTTCTAGTTCCTTGTTCCCAAACAAGGGTAGTCTCCCCTGAACCCCTAAAATATTTGGCGATGTATGGAGGTAGTTTTGATTGTCACAACTGGGATGGATGCTGCTGGCATCTAGAGAGTATGGGCCAGGGATACTGTTCAGCATCCTATAACGCACAGGAAAGCTCCCCCAGAACAAATAATTATCTAATCTAACATAACAAGAGTTTCAAGGTTATGAATTCTTTTCTAGGTAACACAGGACAGAAAGGAATATATGTTAAATGGCAATACAAATTATTATGTGTCAACTAAAATTTTAAAAAGTTTAATAGTGCTATGGATTTTTAGTCAGCAAAATCCAGAAAATGGGAAACACAACAGGATAAATAAATAGATTGCAAGGAAATAAAAAGATAGGAAGAAAAGGAGAGGGGATGGTAAGTAGGGGGAGGAAAAAAAGGGGGATGGGGGAGAGAAAGAGAGAGAAAAAATATACCTACAGGCTAAAAGAAACTTAATCCATTAATGCTGGAGGTAGCAAACTATTTTTGTGAAAAATCAGACCTTGGAAATGACCTTGAGCAATAGGATATATACAACTCCCACAAGCTCAGCAGCTCAGCGTTCCAACAATGGAACTAGGCATAAATGGGATAAGAGACATATCAATATTCAATGCAACTTTGGATTTTGGCTTGAAGAAATAAATCGTAACAAAACATTTAGAAGGTAATTAAGAAAATTGGAAAATTAAATATTTGATTACATGAAAAATTGTTATTACTTAGGTGTAATAATGGCATTTAATTATGCTTTACAAAAGACCTCATATTTCAGAGAAACATGTTGAAATATTTACAGATTACATGATGCGATATCTAAGATTTGCTTCAAAATAATTCTATGGTGTGGAGAAGGATAATCCAGGGTTTGGAGAAAGTGGGTATGAGGTATAGATAAAACAAGAATTTTTTGTATATAGCTGTTAAATATGATTTACTGATCTTATTTGTATTAAATTTTACTTGTTGTATAGCAATGTTACTACAAACTTAGTGGCATAAAACAATACACACTTATTATCTCACATGTTTTTGTGTATCAGGAAAACAGATACAACTTAGATGGGTCCCCTGTTCCATGTCTCTCACAAGGCTGGAATCAAAATGTCGGTCAGTGGGTGTGGTGGTTCATTCCTGTAATGAATGGTTCATTTCCCAACACTTTGGGAACCTGAAAGAGGAGGATCACTTGATGCTAGGAATTTAAGATCAGCCTGGGCACCATAGTGAGATTACATCCCTATAAAAAATTTAAAAATTAGTGAGGTGTGGTGGAACATGACTGTAGTCCTAGCTACTCAGGAGGCTGAGGCAGGAGGATTGCTTTAGCCTAGGAGGTGGAGGCTGCAATGAGCTATGATTGCACCACTATACTCTAGCCTGGGTGATAGAGCAAGACCCTGTCTCTAAAAGTTTAAAAAAAAACAATGGTCAGCCAAGGCTATGCTCTCATCTGAGACTCTGCTAAGGAAGGGTCTGCTTCCAAACTTACTCTGATTGTTGCCAGAATTCTGTTCCTCGTGGTTGTAAGATTGAGGACAGAGGACTTCAGTTTTGTGCTGGCTGTTAGCGAGTCACCATCCTCAGTTCCTAGTTGCCACCAATAGTTCCTGACATGTCAGGTTCCCAAAGATGGGATATTCTCTTCACAAAGCCACTAAGGTGTGTGTCTGGGGCAGGGCAGGGGTGGTGAAAGAGAGAACACAAGATGAAAGCCCAAATGACTTACCAAATTCTACTGGTAGGAAGGAGGTTGATAAAATTACTCAGGTGCAAACTTGCGCTACCTTTCATGGAAAAAGGATAACCCAGAGGGCAGAAACAAGGGCCCAGAGTAAGGAGCCAAGAGCCACAGAGGAATTATTTCCAGGCCTTGAAACTAAACTAAGAAAGTCTCAGTATTTGCCTGGCTAGTTTCAGAATTGCTATGGAGCAATGACTCCTTTATATCTTCTATTTCACTCCATAGAATGAAAGTATCCATAGCTGCTATCCTATTTCTGTCCAACCATTAATTGTTGAGGGTCTGGGAAATAACTGGTCTGTTTAGTTTTATAGCTCCACAGGTCAAGATGAACTCTACCCATTGAGTCTCATCCATATTTGGACTTCATTTAAAATATGAGTTTTTGGATTTTAAGTAGATATGGTAATGAGATGAAATTTTTGAAGACCTTGGGAATGAACCTATTTTGCAGATTCATTATGACAAATGCACAAGTCATTGAGGGCCAGAAGGCATGTGTAGCAGATTGACCCTTAATGTGGTTCCCCATTATTTCTGTCTCCTGATGTTCATGTCTTTGTGATCTCTCTCTTGAGTGTAGATAGAAAATGTAATTTGCATCTAACCAACAGGACGTGGTAAAGGCGAGGAATGTATGTGACAACATGTAAGTAATTATGTGCTTACATTATACAGACTACAAGACAACAAGAAACTCAGTCCTACAATCACTAGGAAATTAATTTTCTCCAAATCCAAGTGAGTATAAAAATTAATCCTTCCCCAGCTGACCCCCACATGACAGCATAGCCCTAGCTTGTTCATTTTTCTTTTCTTTTCTTTTTCTTTCTTTCTTTCTTTTTTTTTATTTTTATTTTTTGAGACAGGGTTTCACTCTGTTGCCCAGACTGGAGTGCAGTGGCACTATCTCAGCTCACTGCAGCCTCCACCTCCTGGGCCCAAACAATCCTCCCACCTCAGCCTCCCAAGTAGCTGGGATTACAGGCACACATCACCACACCTGGCTAATTTTTCATATATATATTATATATATGTATATATGATATATATGTATATATCATATATGTAGGTATGTATATATACATATATATGATATATATGTATATATAATATATATGAATATATAATATATGTGTATATATACATATGTGTATATATATACACACATACATTTATTTTGTACAGACAGGGTTTCACCATGTTTTCCAGGCTGGTCTCAAACTCCTGGACTCAAGTGATCTTCCTGCCTCAGCCTCCCACAGTGCTAGGATTACTGGCATGAGCCACCATGCCCAGCCCCTAGTAGGTACTTTTGATTGTACCTAGTAGGTACAATCTTGTGAAACACAGCAGAGAGTCTATCTAAGCCATGCCTGGACTCCTGACCCATAGACACTGTGAGATAATAAGTATGTGTTGGTTTAAGCAGTTTAAGATACTATATTTAGATACTATATTTGTAGCAATAGTGTTATATATCGATACATACCTAAGTCACTATTCTTTTCATTTTTATGCATTTTGAAATATTTATAATAAATTGCTATTAAAATATTTTTTCTTTTTTAATTTTAAGGGCTCTATTTTACCTCATATTGTCATTAATAAGCTTCATTTATTTTCTTAATTTTGTTTGCCCATTCTTTGCTAGTAAGAGATCCCTCTAGGCTCATGCTTGCTCTCAGTGGACAGATGCTCTAAACCAGTTGTCTGTTTGTCAATATCCATTTTCACCCCAGCTCATCTTCTGACATTAAGATTGGTTTTCAGCCAGATGTGGTGGCTCACACCTGTAATCCCAGAACTTCGAGCTCAGGAGTTCGAGACAAGCCTAGGCAACACAGTGAAATCCTGTCTCTACAAAAAATACAAAAAATTGTCCAGACATGGTGGCAGCTACTTGGAGCCAGAGGTGGGAGGATCACTTGAGCCCAGGAAGTTGAGGGTGAAGTGAGCTCTGTTTGTGCCACTACACTCCAGCCTGGGTGACAAAGCAGGATCCTGTCTCAAAAAATATTTTTTTAAAGATTGGTTTTCACTGTTTTCTCAGTGTGATGCCCAGTAGGCACTGAATCTGCAGATCTTAGGCACAGATTTTCTCTTTTCAGATTGACTGGTTCTATGACTAAACTAAAGCCTCAGATGCAGTTACAATGCTCCTTTGAACTACACAGAACATGAAAAACTTCACCTCCAGCACCTACTGTGCTTTCTCTTCACGCCCACTCTTGCAATATCTAATCTTAGGTGGCAAATTATGCTAGGATATGAACTTTCTCTAATTGTGCACTTTCTTCAATTTCTTTCAGTGGTGTCCAGGAATATACGGGAGAGCAGAGAAATGGCAGTGACTTTGGCTGATACAAAATTCCTAAGCATTTGTCGAATGGACTCCTATCTTTCTGAGTAGCACATACCCTGCCCCTCTGAATTTCTGAACTGAGGCAAAATTTGTCTTACCTTCTTTAGGGCCTTCTTCCCAGCTCTGAATCAGTGGGTGGAACCTATGTTCTATAATCCAAGAACATGCATGCCATTCTCATTCAGTGGAAATGCTCCCTGCATTTTGGCCTATGGTTTTTTCATGGTTTTTATTTACAGCACTGTCATCACTTTGACTTTTTATTTAAATTCATGGGTATTTTAATTTAGTGGGAAATTTGGAAAAGCTATATTAGACATAGTGTCTACCTAAATTGTAACTTGCAAACATTGGTCTCTTATTTTGTTTTTAATAAAAGGCTGTGAGATTCGGAAGAGGACACCATCCTTTTGGACACATTCTGTACAGAATATAGGTTTATGTTTACCATTTTTTCCCATCTCCTTTTATTATGAGAAAGATATGAAGGAAATGGCATTTGCTGCATATTGAGTAGCTCGTATATGACAACTATGGCATGAAGCATTTTTACATACAGTTTTGTACTTGATCCTGACAAAAACCCTGTGTATAGGTATTTTCCCATTTAAATGAGGAAACTAAATCTTAGAAAATGTAAGAAACTTTTCACAGATGTGTGTGGTGAAAATGGAATTCAATCTAAATTCTTTTGTCTGGAAGCATCGTAGTCAGGAAAGTCATTTTCCCAGTTCCGTAAACAACCTTGTGTTATTTCTTCTGCTCCCACATGGATCAGTCTTGTCCTCTGTGTAGCAGGGCTTCTGGGCACGGTGGGCATTTGAATTGTGATTTTACAAATGGAGTGGGCTCCATGAAGGTGCTGTACTACATCTCTGGCTGAGAATAGCATCACACAGATGAGCTCCATCTTGGAAAGTCTCCAGTAGTACCGCCTCCATTTGGGCACAGTAAGGCTGTTGGCCAAGTTATCATTCTTGATGTAGATATATTCTGGCAAATTCACATCTCAGAGCATAGCTTGGCTTGGTCAGGTGGAGGCTTCTTCTTAGCCTCCCGTGTCTGGAAGGGCTCTATTACCTGCCTTTGTAGCATGTGGGTTCCTGCCTGCATCTGGCCTCCCACTCTCGCAAACATGATTGTTTCACCTTCTCAGGCTCCAATCGGGAGTCCTTCTGGATGTTCTTGTTCTCTTCTTCAGGAAGTTCTCTCTTAAGGTTCAATTCTAGTTTTCATCTGTTAGGTTTCTTTGGGTCTCAGTCACTTTGCTGACCTGGTAACCACTAAAACCTCTCCCTCCTTTCCCAGCCATGTTTTTCAAAATATTTGCATTGAACCACATTTTAGATATATGTTTTCCATCATTTTTAGAGAAAAAAAATTCTTTCATTTTTCTTTTATTTATTTTGAGACAGGGTCTCTCTGTTGCCCAGGCTGAAGTGCAGTGGCATGATCTCAGCTCACTGCAACCTCAACCTCCTGGGCTCAAGTGATCCGCCCACCTCAGCACAGCTTCCCAGCTAGCTAGGACTATAGGTGCATGCCTCCAAGCCTAGCTAATTTTTGTATTTTTTGCAGAGACGGAATTTCATCATGTTGTCAAGGCTGGTCTTGAACTCCTGAGCTCAAGCGATCCTCCTCCTTCAGCCTCCCAAAGTGCTGGGATTAGAGGCATGAGCCACCATTTCCTGTCCAAACTATTTCTTAAAATGGAAAAGTCTGTTCATCTAAAGCTTTTTGCAATATTTCTGATTCCCAAGTTATTTGCACTACTTCTATGTCAGCATAAACTTCTTCAAGTGAAGGTTTTACATACATGCATTGACTCTCTTTAATAGATTTTGGGCTTTTGTTTTAATGAGGATTTCAGTCAGCTTTCCCTCCACCTTTTAAGTGCAGATTAGAGCTCCAGTATATATAGTAGTGGTCATCATTTCTTGTTATTTGTTTCATATAAAGTCCTCTAGTTTTCTGTGGGTAAAGCTGCAATACAAATCTCTAAGATTCACAGTGTAATTTGCACATGTGGATCAAAGTTGCAAAAGTCACCCAATTTCTGGATTATTCCTGCCTCAGCTTAGGATGTAAGTCAATATTACAAATTCCGAGGCGAAAATCTCCTAATGGCTTATAGATCTGGCTGAAATACAGCAAAGGGCATTAGGGCATTCAACTCATTAATGCGTGGATTGGTAAACTTTTCTGTAAAGTGCCAGATGTTAAGTTTTAGGCTTGTGGACCATATGGTCTCTATTGCAACCACTCGACTCTGCCACTGTAGCGTGAAAATAGTCTTAGACTACATACATAATGAATCTTAGCTGTGTTAAAGTGAATTAAAATGGAGTCTAGGCCTGAAAAATCCCTGCAGGGACAAACCCAGTGAGGCCTCATAAGTGACCTTGCCTTTGCTTGATTTGCAAACAGAAGTGAAATGTAATTTGAGCTATTTTTCTTGTAGTGCCTATATTAAGGAAAAACAGAACTTAAGCTCAATCAATCAGAAGCAGCAAACAAACTTATAATTCTACAGCTAGGGACTTCCTAGTGGGACAGACCAGGTAAGGCAACTTTATAACTGTAATCCAACATTTTCTTTGTGTGATTTCAACATTCATTCTATGAAAACCTGACTCTCAGACTTCTTCAATGGAGCCCCTAGACCATTTCTGATTTGAAACTGCCCAATTCATAAATCATCATTTCCTCAAATAAACTCTTTAAATTTTTATTGTGCCTCAGTTTATGTTTTAACAGCTGTGTTTCAATAAAATTTTAATTTCTCACAAAAACACGCAGCAGGCCATAATAGACCATGGGTCATGGTTTGCTGATCCCCGCACTCATGTCTGGACAGCTGGAGCACAGATGCTGTCCTAAAGTGCACCTTCAAAAGAATTAAAGGAAGCAGGCAAGGTCAAAGATGTACATGACCTCTATTAAAGCCCAAGGCTCAAAGTATGCTTCATGGAACCAAATATTTTATTTGTATGATTTCAACATTCATTACAATCTACCATGATTGGAAGCTTCCTGAGGCTTCATCAAATGCTTCTAAGCATAGTTTTGTTTCGTTTTCATTTGCAAATTTCATTCCCTGTCTCTTTCTCTCAAAATTAATGGCACTAGATATTGGGATCATGAGGCAAGTGGGACCAATAATAACAGCACCTTTTCCTATCCAAGGTCTGAACCATTTGAGACATAAAAAAAACATTGGCCTGTAGAAACCAATATTTTGCTTTTCTTACTATGGAAAGCCAGATTGAAGGCCATGGCTTATAACTGCTGACAAGTAAGTTTCTTCCTATTAAGCACCAAATTTAGGCTTTCCTGTCAACCAAAAACTCATGATCCCTACAGGGAGTTTGCATTCAAGTAAGAGAAAAAAGACTAGGATTCTGCTTATTTTCCTATTCCTATTTACCATCCAGGTAAGTGATTCCACCTAGCCTGGGCAGGAGTGATGGATGGAGCCCAGAGAATCCAACTGGGGGTTCTCTGGGCTCCATCCAGAGAAGAAGAAGGAAGTATTCTCTTCAAATAACATCAGCTGAAACCATGAGGTCAAAACGATCATTTTATGTCTAGATAAATGAAGCAACTGAAGATACCATAACAGATGGAGGAAGCAAGTGGGAATTTCAGGCTGAATGACATCCACAGACCTATTTAAAATCTCCGTATTATAAAGAGTGATTCTGCTCCATTGCTCCCCAGAGGCTGTGGGAAAGTCAAGAACATTATGTATTTGATGAGATTCCAGGTTTCTTATCTTTAAAGTTATTTATTTTGCAGTAGCCCAACCCTTGAGAGAGAGACTCATGGGTCTGCAATATTATGACTGATAACTCTTTTTTTTTTTCTCCCTCTACCAGCACCTATTACACTGATGGTCAAATAAAAATCATCAAAAAATGTTGTTTAAACAAGTGAATAAATGCAACCCTTCTAAGGTCTTGATTTCCTATCTTGTTTTAATAGTTAACAATACGTTCCTCCTAAATGATATCTGTAAGACTACTCTTAAAGGATCCCACTCTTCAGTTCATAGACATTTAGATTAATCTTACTATCTTACTTTTCTTGATTAATTGCTCTTGAGGAAAAAAAAAGACAAAGTAGCATAAGTACCCAATGCATAGCATACAGCCAGAGGTGATGGTATAACTGAAAACTGACAATAATTCTTGTAATAAAGAGGCATCTGCTAATCTGTTGCTAATTTTTATTTGAAAATTGTTGTTGTTGCTTAGGCCTTAACAAGGTCAGGAAAATACAGAAGCTCCTTTAAAAAGGGAAAATGAAACAAAAAAGTAAGTTTCATATTTTCCTTGGTCTCTTGCTTAAGAAGGTTGCTGTAGGAAATGTAAATAGACCACAGGAAGCTTTAGAAACTCAGCTCTTTGATTGAAAAAATGGAAATTCTGTTTTTTATGGAAATAAAGTAATTCAATGAAAATACAAAATACAGTTGGTTATCATTTAAAAAGGGTTCGTTCTTTGGATTATGGTTTCTTTGATATAGTACAACTCTGGCACAGACCATCATTCCAAGTGTATTTCTGAAAGCAAAATAAATGAAAACTGTTTTCTGTCTTCATTAATGTTTTGCTCTGTTCTATTTGTGGAATTTCAAGACGAGCATGCAGTTTTCCTGGATCATTTTCAGGGAGGGAAGGATGAATGGGATGAGGGAGTTGACCCCAAAAGAAAAGAATGAGTCAACATGAAGAAATAATGCTTCTCCCAGGCTTGCATTTGGATCCTCTAATTGTAAAATTGTAAAATTCCAGACTTCTCCTCCTTACATGAAAAGAATCCAAAAGAATGTGGGTAGTGGAGGAGAGAATTTGTTTGTTTACCAACCATAAAGTCCTCATGAACCTAACAGGGTCATAAAATTTTCTTTTTGGATTATTCTTTTTGTCGTTCCCTGACCATCACCACCGCCTCCACTATCACCACCACCACAACACACACACACACACACACACACACACACACTTCCCTTCTTTTCTTCTCCATTCACCTTGAACTTTTATTATCTCTTGGTGATGTTCAACTTAACTCCTTTTCTTTCTTGATATAAGCTTGAAATAAAAATTATGACATCTTGAAGTTCTTTTTAAAAGGTCCTCATATTTTATAATCAATATTTTTTGATCAATGACTATATGCCAGAGCATGGGGACATCATAGACAATAAGCCAGGCATCCTCTCTGTTCTCATGAGGCTTACTGACTGTCTGAAGCATCTGAAGCAGGTGGTAGGGATAGGGTTTGGACATTTTGTCCCCTCCAAATCCTATCTTGAAATGTGACCTCCAATGTTGGAGGTGGGGCCTCGTGGAAAGTGTTTGGGTCATGGGGGTGGATCCCTCATGAATGGCTTCACGCCCTTTTAGCAGTAATGAGTGAGTTTTCACTGCTCTGAGTTCTTGAGAAATCTGGTTGTTTAAAAGTCTGGGACACCTCTCTCCATCAGCTCTTGCTTTGGCTCTTGCCATGTGATGAACCTGCTCCCCCTTCACCTTTTGCCATGAGTGGAAGCTTCCTGAGGCCCTCACCAGGAGCAGATGCTGGCACCATGCTTCCTGTATAGCCTGCAGAATTGTGAGCCCAAATAAACCCCTTTTCTTTGTATATTACCTGGTCTCAGATATTCCTTTATAGCAATGCAAACAGATAGTAATACAGGGATCAGCAAACTGTAATTCATGGGACAAATTTGGCCCATTGCCCAACTTTGGATATATAGTGTTATTCTACACAGGCACACTCATTCATTTACATGTTGTTTATGCTGCTTTTGTGACATCACAGCAGCGATGAGTAGTTGTGACAGAGACTGTTGGGTCTGCAAAGCCTGAAATAATTACCACCTGGTCTTTTACAAAAAGTTGTCCAATTGCTGCTTGGGAAATGACATCAGTCCGTATAATACACTGAGCTAAAGACAGAGAGAACCAGTAAAGAAATTCTGCAGAAGGGCATGTCAGAGCTTACTAGTTGACCCCAATATCCATTTTGCCCTTCTTAGAAAAGTAGACCTGATTTTCAGCTGGGCTTTTTCACTTGGAATGTAGATTGTATTTCACAGTCTCTTTTGAAGATAGAGGTAGCTTTTAATTAAATTCCGGCTAATGGGATTTTATTAGTCTATTTTCATACTGCTATGAAGAAATACCTGAGACTAGGTGATATATAAAGAAAAAGAGGTTTAATGGACTGACTCACAGTTCCACATGGCTGGGGAGGCCTCACAATGATGGCAGAAAGTGAAGGAGAAAGGTCTTACATGATGTCAGGCAAGAGAGCATGTGCAGGAGAACTGCTCTTTAAAAATCCATCAGATCTCATGAGACATATTCACTATCATGAGAACAGCAGGAGAAAAATCTGCTCCCATGGTTCAATTACCTCCCAACAAGTCCCGGATCCCTCCCATGACATGTGGGGATTATGGGAGCTACAATTCAAGATGAGATTTGGATGGGCACACAGCCAAACCATATCATTCCACCCCTGGCCTCTCCCAAATCTCATGTTCTCACATTTCAAAACCAATCATGCCCTTCCAGCAGTCCCCCAAATTCTTAACTCATTCCAGCATCAACCCAAAAGTCCAACTCCAAAGTCTCATCTGAGATAAGGCAAGTCCCTTCTGCCTCTGAGCCTGTAACATCAAAAGCAAATTAGTTACTTCCTAACTATAATGGGAGTACAGGAATTCAGTAAATACAGCCGTTCCAAATGGGAGAAATTGGCCAAAACAAAGGAGCAATATGCTCCATACAAGTCCAAAATCCAACAGGGCAGTCGTTAAATCTTAAAGTTCCAAAATGATCTCTTTTGACTCCATGTCTCACATCCAGGTCATGCTGATGCAAGAGGTGTGCTCCCATGGCCTTGGGCAGCTCCACCCCTGTGGTTTTGCAGGGTATAGCCCCCCTCCCGGATGCCTTCACAGGCAGGTGCTGAGTGTCTGTAGCTTTTCCAGGTTCATGGTTCAAGCTGTTGGTGGATCTACCATTCTGGGGTCTGGAGGACAGTGGCCTTCGTCTCACAGCTGCACTAGGCAGTGATGCAGTGGAGACTCTGTATTGAGGCTGCCACCCCACATTTCCCTGCTGCACTGCCCTAGCAAATGTTCTCTGTGAGGGCCCTGCCCCTGCAGCAAACTTCTGCCTGAACATTCAGGCATTTCCGCACATCCTCTGAAATCTAGGAAGAGGTTCTCAAACCTCAATTTTTGACCTCTGTGCACCCACAGGCTCAACACCACATAGAAGCTGCCAAGGCTTGTGGCTTGTACCCTCTGAAGCCACAGCCTGAGCTGTACTTTGACCCATTTTAGCCATGACTGGAGCAACTGGGACGCAAGGCACCAAGTTCTTGGGCTGCGCACAGCAGGAAGGCCCTGGACCTGGCCCAGGAAACCTTTTTCCCTCCTAGTCCTTCAGGCCTGTGATGAGAAGGGCTGCCCCGAAGGTCTCCGATATTCCCTGGAAACATTTTCTTCATTGTCTTGGTGATTAACATTCAGCTCCTTGTTAATTATGCAAAATTCTGCAGCAGGTTTGAATTTATCTCCAGAAAATGGATTTTTCTTTTCTGTTGCATTGTCAAGCTGCAAATATTTCAAACTTTTATTCTCTGCTTTTCTTGAGTGCCTTGCCACTTAGAAATTTCTTCCTCCAGAAACCCTAAATGATCTCTCTCTAGTTCAAATTCCTGAGCTCTCGAGGGCAGGAGCAAAATGCCATCAGTCTCTTTGCTAAAGCATAACGAGAGTAACCTTTGCTCCAGCTTCCAACAAGTTCCTCATCTCCATCTGAGACCACCTCAGTCTGAACTATCACTATCAGCATTTTGGTCAAAGCCATTCAACAAGTCTCTAGGAAGTTCCAAACATTCCCACATCTTCATGTCTTCTGAGCCCTCCAAGTATCTAGGAAGTTTCCAACTTTCCCACATTTTCCTGTCTTCTTCTGAGCCCTCTAAACTGTTTCAACCTCTGCTCGTTGCCCAGTTACAAAGTCACTTCCATATTTTCAGGTATCTTAACAGCATCACCCCACTCTACCAGTACCAATTTACTGTATTATTCCATTTTCATACTGCTATGAAGAAATACCTGAAACTGGGTAATATATAAAGAAAAAGAGGTTTAATGGACCCACAGTTCCACATGACTGGGGAGGCCTCACAATCATGGCAGAAGGAGAAGGAGGAGCAAAGTGACATCTTATGTGGTGGCAAGCAAGAGAGTGTGTGCAGAGGAACTGTCCTTTATGAAACCATCAAATCTCATGATAATTATTCACTATCATGAGAACAGCACAGAAAAACCCACCCCCATGATTCAGTTACCTCCCACTGGGTCCCTTCCATGACATGTGGGGATTATGGGAGCTACAATTCAAGATGAGATTTGAGTGGTGACACATCCAAATCATATCAGGGATGTGAGCAGAAGTATTATATGCATATTCCTTGAAGTTTCCATAAAATAGAATATGGATCTTTCTTTAGGACCCCTTTCTTCTTCCTGGTAGTTGCAGTGCAGTTATGATGGCTGCAGCTTGAACAGTCATCTGGGACCATGGCACACAGAAATAATGAAGCAGTAGGAGATAAGGGGAATAGGACTGAGGTGAGATCTCAGGTTTGTTTTAAATTGCATTTCTCTGTTGATTAGTCATGTTCAACATTGCAAATCATCAACTATTAACCCCTTATCAGATGTTTACTTTGCAAATATTTTTTTCCCATTCTATAGGTTGTCTCTTCACAACCTACAAAGGAACCTGATTGATTCCTTTGCTGTGCAGAAGCTTTTTAGTTTGATGCAATCTCATTTGTCTATTTTAACTTTTTTTGCCTTTGCCTCTCAAGTTGTATCCAAAAAATCATAGCCTAGACCAGTTTCACTGAGCTTTTTCCCTATATTTTCTTCTGGTAGTTTTACATTTGCAGGCCTTACATTTAGTCTAATCAATTTAACTTGATTTTTGTATTTGGTGTGAGATAAAGGTCTAATTTTATTCTTCCACATATGGATATCTAATTTTCCCAGCACTATTTATTAAAGAGACTGCCCTTTCCCCTATTGTGTGTTTTTGGCAACATTATCAAAAATTGGTTCACATGGATTTATTTCTAGGCTCTCTATTCTGATCCATTTGTCTATGTTTCTGTTTTCATGCCAGTATCATGCTGTTTGGGTTGCTATAGTTCTGTAGTATATTTCAGAGTCACGTAGTATGATGCCTCTAGCATTTTTTTTTTTTTTTTTCTGTAGGATAACCTTTGCTATTTGAGGTCTTTTGCTGCAAATTGTAGTATTATTTTTTCTATTTCTGTGAAGAATGTCATTGGTGTTTTTGGTAGGTATTGCACTGAGTTTGTAGATTGTTTTGGCTGGTATAAACATTTTAGTAATATTAGTTCTATCAATGCATAAAAATATCTTTTCATTATTTTTATCTTTTTAATTTATTTCATGGATGTTTGATGGTTTTATGGTTTTTATGGTTGGTTACATTTATTCCTAAGTATGTTTTGTAGCTAATATAAATAGGATTTCTTTTTGATTTTGCTTAAGATAAGTTGCTATTAGTGTATTGAAATGCTACTTATTTTTGTATTTTGATTTTGTATTCTACCTTTACTGAATTCATTTATTAGTTCTAACAGTTTTTTGGTGGAGTCTTTAGTTTTTCATGTATAAATCATGTTATCTACAAACAGAAGCAATTTAAATTCTTCCTTTTCAATTCGAATACTTCTCATTTCTTTCTCTTGCTTAATTGCCCTGGCTAGGACTTTTAGTACAATGTTGCACCGAAGTGGCAAGAGTGGGTATCTTCTCCTTCTTCCAGATCTTAAAGGAAAAACTTTAAACTTTTCCTCATTGAGTATGGTGTTAGCTGTGAGTTTCTCATATATGGCCTTTATTGTGTTGAAGTACATTCCTTCTGTACCTAATTTGTTGAGAGTTTTTGTCATGAAAGGATGTTGAATTTCGTCAGATGCTTTTTCTGCATCTATTGAAATTAACATATGGTATTTGTCTTTCATTCTATTAGCAGGATGTATCACACTGGTATGCTTTGGCTCTGTGTCTCCACTCAAATCTTGTCTTAAATTGTAATCCTCATAACTCCTATGTGTCAAGAGAGGGTCTTGGTGGGAGGTGATTGTATCATGGGGGCAGTTTCCTGCATGCTGTTATCATGATGGTGAGTGAGTTCTCACAAGATCTGATGGTTTTGTAAGTGTTTAATAGTTCCTCCTTCACATGCTCTCACTCTCTCCTGCCACCTTGTGAAGAAGGTGCCTGCACCCCCTTTCACGTTCCACCATTATTGTAAGTTTCCTGAGGCCTCACCAGCAATACAGAACTGTAAGTCAATTGAATTTCTTTCCTTTATAAATTACCCAGTCTCAGATATTTCTTTTTTTTTTTTTTTTTTTTTTGAGATGGAGTCTGGCTCTGTTGCCCAGGCTGGAGTGC